>NC_088411.1:14120919-14128419 GCF_034236695.1 Oncorhynchus nerka | reverse complement strand
CACACAGATATGTCTGTTCTCACCAGAGGGACGTGGTAGAGATGTAGTGAACCATCTGAATGAAGGGGAGGGGGTCCGACGAGGCTCCACAACTATTACACACACACTGAAAAAAAAATATATATATATATTTATATTATAAAGACATACAGAGACATTCTGTTCTCTTATCCACAACGGCCCGAGTGGAGGCCTTTGCTTCAGTCGAAACAGTAACACAACTGATGTGCATCCCCAGTCCTCGGGGGCCTGAGTGTCTCCTGGTCTTCGTTTCCTGACACTTTTTGATCCATTGTGTAAACAGAATATCCCTATGAATGTGTTATGGTTTAGTCTATGTCCATCCCACCTGTTCGAACAGCGTCATGGCAAACTTCTGGTGTGGTATACAGTGTTTAGCTGTACAGATGTCCTCTCTGGTCTCGGCGCTGATGTGGAAATGGATACGCATCAGTAGGTTCTCCTGAAACACACAAAAACACACACACACACACACACAGAGTTACACAGATTGCGTGTGTATTTTATAAGACCTGCTGGATGTTCTGACTGAACACATTTACGACCAATCGATCAAGTAGTACCTCCCTGACACACATGTACGCGGGCGCAAAGAATACACACACACACACACACACAGCCACACGCAAACTGTGGAGGCGAGGATCTAACTCCGCTGTGTAGGAGAGGGACACTGAAAAATAGCACCTATCCCTTTAGCTCTGTCTCTGTCCCCCCCTCCCCTCCCCTTCTTTCTCTCTCTCTCTCTCTCTCTCTCTCTCTCCTCTGTCCCTCTCCCGGGTTTCTCCCCTCATCCTCCCGCTCTCTTCCTCTTCTCCTCCCCACCTCTGTCCGTTGACTGATCACTCCAACTCGTATTAGCTTAAAAGCAATTATCTGTATCGATGTTCACACACTGGGACAAACACGACTCCTGTGCAATCCTATAGGGAGGGACAGAGGGTACTTAGCTAAATGGCTAACGCTAGCAGAGCTGGGCTGCGAGTCTTAATAGAGGCAGAAGGACACATAATAGACAGGCGTTAGATGGACCACCCTCCGCCTTCAGGAATCTGTACCAGCCCTGCTCAAACGCATCTTACTTCGCGAATCAAGGAGAATTAGATGGTGTTAGAGCAGGGCTGGAGTGATAGGACGCACACGCAGAAGCTCCCCGTGAGGAGGGTTGACGTGGGTGCGCGTGTGTGGGTGGGTGTGTGTGTGTGTGCGTTTTTTTGCGCGTGTGTGGGTGTGTGTGTGAGTTTGTGCGCGTGTGTGTGTGGCTGTGTGTGTGTGTGTGTGTGTGCGCGTGTGTGCGCATGCGCATGTGTGGGTGTGTGTGTGTGCGTTTGTTCGTGTGTGTGTGTGCGTGTGTGGCTGTGTGTGTGTGTGTGTGCGTGTGTGCGCGTGCGCGTGGGTGGGTGTGTGTGCGTTTGTGCGCGTGTGTGTGCGTGTGTGGCTGTGTGTGTGTGTTAGGCTTACGAAGCATTCTGCTGCGTCGTCCATGATCCCCAGCTGGAAACGCTGTTCGTCCTGGAAGGTCTTGGCCAGCGCACTCCGCAACACGTCCGACGGTAACACACGCTCACTGCTGAACTGGAACTGGGCAAAGATACTCTACACACACACACACACACACACACACACACACACACACACACACACTAAAACTGAACAAATTGCAGCAGCTTTAACAGAGTAGAACGTACCATAGTACAACTCCGTCCAAGAGGTTGCGTCTTGGTCAGATGTCTACCGCGGTGTGAGGACAGAGGAGGAGTATTACAACAGTTCTACAACTATTACCTCGTCCCTCATTGTTTCACTATAGACAAACTGGGACGCCCCTTTAAGGCTAGAGGTGTGTGTGTGTGTGTGTGTGTGTGTGTGTGTGTGTGTGTGTGTGTGTGTGTGTGTGTGTGTGTGTGTGTGTGTGTGTGTGTGTGTGTGTGTGTGTGTGTGTGTGTGTGTCACGGTGGCTCTGCTGACTGCAGCAATGCGCCAAGGAGAGTAGAGGGGGACTATACCCTACAGAGAGGGAGGGAGGGAAGGAAAGAGAAAGGAAAGAGGGGAGATATAGAGAGGGGGAGGAGGGAGGTGTGTGTGTGTGTGTGTGTGTGTGTGTGTGTGTGTGTGTGTGTGTGTGTGTGTGTGTGTGTGTGTGTGTGTGTGTGATTGAGCTGAGGGGAAAATTCCTAAGCATCACTCTACTACAGCAAGAGAGGACCGGAGAAATCGACACCACTACCATATTCATCTCTCCCTCCCCCGGTCTCTCCCCCACTATGTTCCTCTCTCTGGATGAGTTTACACAGGCAGCCCAACTCTGATTCTTTTTCACTCATTTGTATTTTTGACCAACCAGATCTGAAAAAGAGCTGATGTGAAAAGGTCTGATGTAATTGGTCAAAAGACCAATTAGTGAAAAAATGATCAGAATTGGGCTGCCTGTGTAAACTCTCTCCTACTCTCTCAACCGGTACAGAAGGAGGGCTAAGGGGTGGTGAACATTGTGTCGCAAGTTAGGGATGATGTCTAATCAGCAGACAGAATCTGTTCAACTCACAGCAGTTATCTTTACTATAGCCTCACATGTACACCGACCATACTTCTTCACCTACGAGCAAGTGTGTGCGTTTGTGTGTGTGTGTGTGCATGCGTGTGTGTGTGTGTGTGTGTGTGTGTGTGTGTGTGTGTGTGTGTGTGTGTGTGTGTGTGTGTGTGTGCGCGTGCGTGTGTGTATGTGTGTGTGTGCATGCGTGCGTGCGTGCGTGCGTGTGTGTGTGTGTGTGTGTGTGCGTGTGTGTGTATGTGTGTGTGTGTGTGCGTGCGTGTGCGTGTGTGTGCGTGCGCGTGTGCGTGTGTGTGTGTGTGTGTGCTTGTGTGTGTGTGTGTGGCACCCCAGCGTGGGTTCTGCTGTCTCAGCTCTTTCAGTCAGCCAATTAATTACAGAGGCTCAGGAGAAACTAACAAATACACCACTACACACACACACACCCTACACGACACACACTTATACGCACACATAGCGCACACCAACAACACTACATTCTACTATGCACACACCAACACTGCTACAAGACACGATGTACTCAGACTGACACACATCCCTACACATCCTAAGGCATCTCCCTACACACACCCATCATTAGAACGCATTACTATATACACACCATACGAAATACACACTGTTATGTGTACTGACAGCCAGCATCAATAATACATCCACAGTATACTGTAGAACACACACACTCATACGTGCTGTGTGCCACATAGGAGCTAAGGGACTAAACACACAATAGAAATAACAGGTAACTACGACAAATCAAATCAGATGTTATTTGTGACATGCTTGGTAAACAACAGGTGTAGACTAACAGTGAAATGCTTACGGGCCCTTCCCAACAATGCAGAAAGAAAACATATATATATTAATAATAACACGAGGAATAAATACACAATGAGCAACGGTATCTTGGCTATATACACGGGGTACCAGTACCGAGTCAATGTGCAGGGGTTCAAGGTAATTGAGGTAGATATGTACATATACAGTACCAGTCAAAATTCCCTACTCATTCAGGGGTTTTTCTTTACTTTGTACTATTTTCTACATTGTAGAATAATCGTGAATCATTCAAAATTATGAAATAAAACATATGGAATCATGTAGTAACCAAAAAAGATTTAAACAAATCAAAATATATATTATATTTGAGATTCTTCAAAGTAGCCACACTTTGCCTTGATGACAGCTTTGCACACTCTTCGCATTCTCTCAACTAGCTTCATGAGGAATGCTTTTCCAACATACATGAGGAATGCGTAGTTCCCACATACGCTGAGCACTTGTTTAGCTGCTTTTCCTTCACGCTGCGGTCCAACTCATCCCAAACCATCTCAATTGGGTTGAGGTCAGGTGATTGTGGAGGCCAGGTTATCTGATGCAGCACTCCATCACTCTCCTTCTTGGTCAAATAGCCCTTATGCAGCCTGGAGGTGTGTTTTGGGTCATTGTCCTGTTGAAAAACAAATGATAGTCCCACTAAGTGCAAACCAGATGGGATGGCATAGCAGAATGCTGTGGTAGCCAACCTGGCTAAGTGTGCCTTGAATTATAAATAAATCACAGACAGTGTCACCAGCAAAGCACCCCATCACACCTCCTCCTCCATGCCTCACGGTAGGAACCACACATGCGGAGTTCATCCGTTCACCTACTCTGCATCTCACAAACACACGGCAGTTGGAACCAAAAATACCACATTTGGACTCATCAGACCAAAGATTTCCACCGGTCTAATGTCCATTGCTCTTTCTTGGTCCAAGCAAGTCTCTTCTTCTTATTGGTGTCCTTTAGTAGTGGTTTCTTTGCAGCAATTCAACCATGAAGGCCTGATTCACACAGTCTCCTCTGTTCAGATGTGTCTGTTACTTGAACTCTGTGAAGCATTTATTTGGGCTGCAATTTATGAGGCTGTTAACTCTAATGAACTTATCCTCTGCAGCAGAGGTACCTCTGGGTATTCCTTTCCTGTGGCAGTCCTCATGAGAGCCAGTTTCATCATAGCGATCGATGGTTTTTGCGACTGCACTTGAAGAAACTTTGAAGAAAGTTCTTGAAATTTTTCGCATTGACTGACCTTCATGTCTTAAAGTAATGATGGACTGTCATTTCTCTTGGCTTATTTGAGCTGTTCTTGCCATAATATGGACTTGGTCTTTTACAAAATAGGGCTATCTTCTGTATAAAACCCCTACCTTGTCACAACACAACTGATTGGCTCAAACACATTAAGAAGGAAAGAAATTCCACAAACTAACTTTTAACAAGGCACACCTGTTAATTGAAATGCATTCCAGATGACAACTTCATGAAGCTGGTTGTTTATGTTATAGTTTATGTGTCGGGGGGCTAGGGTCAGTCTGTTATATCTGGAATATTTTCTCCTGTCTTATCCGGTGTCTTGTGTGAATTTAAGTATGTTCTCTCTCTCTCTCTCTCTCTCTCTCTCTCTCTCTCTCTCTCTCTCTCTCTCTCTCTCTCTCTCGTGAGGACCTGAGCCTAAGGGCCATGCTTCAGGACTACCTGGCCTGATGACTCCTTGCTGTCCCCAGGCCACCTGGTCGTGCTGCTGCTCCAGTTTCAACTGTTCTGCCTGCGGCTATGGAACCCTGACCTGTTCACCGGACGTGCTGTTTTCCACTCTCTCTCTACCGCACCTGCTGCCTCTAACTCTGAATGATCGGCTATGAAAAGCCAACTGACATTTATTCCTGAGGTGCTGACCTGTTGAACCCTCTACAACCACTGTGATTATTATTATTTGACCCTGCTGGTCATCTATAAACGGTTGAACATCTTGAAGAATGATCTAGCCTTAATGGCCATGTACTGTTATAATCTCCACCCGGCATAGCCAGAAGAGGACTGGCCACCCCTCAGAGCCTGGTTCCTCTCTAGGTTGCTTCCTAGGTTCCTGCCTTTCTAGGGAGTGTTTCCTAGCCACCGTGCTTCTACATCTGTATTGCTTGCTGTTTGGGGTTTTAGGCTGGGTTTCTGTATAAGCACTTTGCGACATCGGCTGATGTAAAAAGGACTTTATAAATACATTTGATTGATTGATTGAGAGAATGCCAATAGTGTGCAAAGCTTTCATCATGGCAAAGGGTGGCTACTTTGAAGAATCTCAAATATAAAATACTTTTTGGTTACTACATGATTCCATATGTGTTATTTCATAGTTTGGATGTCTTCACTATTATTCTACAATGTAGAAAATAGCAAAAAGAAAGAAAAACCCTTCTATGAGTAGCTGTATCCAAACTTTTGACTGGCACTGTACGTAGGTAGGGATAAAGTGACTAGGCAACAGGATAGATAATAAACAGTAGCAGCAGCGTATGTGTTGAGTCAGAAGTGTTAGTTTGATTCCTGGTTCTTTGGCTTAGTGATGAGCTTGGAGGGCACTGTGGTGTTGAACGCTGAGCTGTAGTTGATGAACAGCATTCTCACGTAGGTGTTCCTTTTGTCTAGATGGGAAAGGGCAGTGCGGAGTGCAATAGAGATCGCGTCATCTGTGGGTCTGTAGGGTAGGTATGTGAATTGGAGTGGGTCCAGGGTGTCTGGGATGATGGTGTTGATGTGACCAGCCATGACCAGCCTTTCAAAGCATTTCATGGCCACAGATGTGAGTGCTATGGGGCAACAGTCATTTAGACTTGGCTTTTTTGGCCACAGGGACGATGGTGGTCTGCTTGAAACATGTCGATATTACAGACTGGGTCAGGGAGAAGTTGAAAATGTCAGTTAAGACACTTGCCAGCTGGTCAGCGCATGTTCTGAGCTACATACAGTATCAGCTACGGTCATCAAAATGTTCTAACGTTTTTAAAACAATTCCAATCAGGTATTGAATGAATTATAGCACATGAAAACAATTCTTGACACGGACAAATAATGAATGGATTTCAGTTATTTTGGTGGGAATTCGGGTATTATTGAAAAATTATTGTGAAATGTCCCCGTTTTTTACGTCGAATGCACTCATATGTACATTTTCTAATGGAATCAGGTATTTGTTTTATTTATTTATTTAAAATAAAAATATATGTATTAGATTAACATAAAGGGGTGGACCAGGGCTGCAATAGAACAAGGTCCTCTGTCTAGGCGTACCGGCACTCACCTGTCTAGACTGCCTCATGAATTACTGTTGTTGTCACGTTCTGTAGTAATCATTCAACAAGTTTGTCAATAGCAGGACACCCTCAGACTAAAAATCAACACACTTGGCTCTAGATGGCACCTATCTATACATACTTTACATTGTTTGCGAGATCAGACATAACATCACGATAATCCGTGTGATCATTTTTGGAAGTTGCTTTCATTTAAGCGCGTCTGGTTTGTAAAACACTTCAACTATATCAAAGGATGACTTTTTTTCACATTCCACCACAAATAAACACACCTCAAAATAAAGTTCACTCACCAGACGAGGCTCGACCGTTCGTATAGATGCGACGGAAAGACGATGTATTCCATTGAGCCCATTTCAGCCAATATCGGGGGGGGTCTGACAGGTCATTGCGAACATTTCCACGGTTGTAACGTTAACGTGGGGGGGGGAGACGCGGGAGTTAAATGAAAGAGACGCGGGAGTTAAATGAAAGAGATGCGGGAGTTAAATGAAAGCGATCGATGCAGCGAGATTGAAGTGACTGACAAGAGGATTTTGCGCCCCTCAAACACAGGATATAGACGGCTGTATAAGACTGATCCTCAGGTGGGCGGGGCATGCGCCCGTTGCCAGGTACATAGAGAATTCGCAGAGCTGCAACCTACCTTGAGGGCACAGAAGATGCAAGAGTCTTCCATGCACTTGTGAGTGGTCAGCTGGCGGAAACTTCTACGGAAGATATCCAGATGCCACAGAACCTAAGGCGAGAAAAAAAATCTGCGTTATATATTTACATTTTTGACATATTGGACATGTT
>NC_088411.1:12483419-12530919 GCF_034236695.1 Oncorhynchus nerka | reverse complement strand
TGTATATATATATATGTGTATGTGTATATGTGTATATATATATGTGTATGTATGTGTATATATATATATATATATATATATATATATATATATATATATATATATATGTATGTATGTATGTATATACAGTGCCAGTCAAAGGTTTGTACACCTACTCATTCCAGGGTTTTTCTTTATTTTTATTATTTTCTACATTGTCGAATAATAGTGAAGACTATATGTGAAATAACACATATGGAATCATGTGGTAACCAAAAAAGTGTTAAACAAATTAATATATATTTGAGATTCTTCAAAGTAGCCACCCTTTGCCTTGATGACAGCTTTGGCATTCTCTCAACCAGCTTCATGAGGTAGTCACCTGGAATGCATTTCAATTAACAGGTGTGTCTTGTTTAAAGTTAATTTATGGAATTTTGGAGTCAGAGTCCAGAGTGTGGGAACAAACAGACTGTCCCATGGTTGAGTAAACAAGCAAGTTCATAGTCAACAAAGCATGCCAGAGTCATGAGGCAAATAGCATTAAGGTAGTCACCTGGAATGCATTTCAATTAACAGGTGTGCCTTGTTAAAGGAATTTCTTTCCTTCTTAATGCATTTGAGCCAATCAATTGTATTATGACAAGGTAGGGTTGGTATACAGAAGATAGCCCTATTTGGTAAAATATTAAGTCCATATTATGTTAAGAACAGCTCAAATAAGCAAACAGAAATGACAGTCCATCATTACTTTAAGACATGAAGGTCAGTCAGTCCAGAAAATTTCAAGAACTTTGAAAGTTTCTTCAAGTGCAGTTGCAAAATCCATCAAGCGCTATGATGAAACTGGCTCTCATGAGGCCCACCAAGGGAAAGGAAGACCCAGAGTTATCAGCCTCAGAAATTGCAGCCCAAATAAATGCTTCACAAAATTCATGTAACAGACACATCTCAACATCAACTGTTCAGAGGAGACTGCGTGAATCATGCTTTCATGGTCGCATTGCTGCAAAGAAACCACTACTAATGGACACCTATAAGAAGAAGAGATTTGCTTGGGCCAAGAAACACGAGCAATAGACATTAGGTCGGTGGAAATCTGTCCTTTGATCTGAGTCCAAATTTGAGTTTTTGGTTCCAAACGCCGTGTCCCTGTGAGATGCAGAGTAGGTGAATGGATGATCTCTGTATGTGTGGTTCCCACCTTGAAGCATGAAGGAGGAGGTGTGATGGTGTGGGGGTGCTTTGCTGGTGACACTGTCTGTGATTTATTTAGAATTCAAGGCACACTTAGCCATCATTCTGCAGCGATACGCCATCCAATCTGGTTTGCGATTAGTTCGACACCTCCAGGCTATGTAAAAGGGCTATTTGACCATCTGCATCAGATGACCTGGCCTCCACAATCACCCATGCTCAGAGTGAAGGAGAAGCAGCCAACAAGTACTCAGCATATGTGGGAACTCCTTCAAGACTGTTGGAAAAGCATTCCAGGTGAAGCTGATTGAGAGAATGCCAATAAAATTGGATTGGATTTGATGTGAAGAGTGTGCAAAGCTGTCATCAAGGCAAAGGGTGGCTCTCAAATCTAAAATATATTTTGATTTGTTTAACACTTTTTTGGTTACTACATGATTCCATGTGTTATTTCAAAGTTTTGATGTCTTCACTATTATTCTACAATGTAGAAAATAATGCAAATAAAGAAAAACACTTGAAGGAGTAGGTGTTGAGTAGGTGTGTCCACACTTTTGACTGGTACTGTTTATTATTATTAGTATTATTAGTATTTTACATAATTGAAGTATGTTGGACCGAGAGTATTTCCCGGTCAAGTCTTCAAATCAGGAATAACCCTGAACTATAAGTATACACACTGTAAATATTGTATCTCACTGTATCAGCCTGAAAACATACTCTCCCACTCTGACAGCAAAGCAGTGGTCCAATGCTAACAGCATGTACTGTGGGAGCAACTGCAAATAAAGAATGTGACTTGTTATTTATTGCAGCAAAGCCTAGTGGACAAAGTGTCTCGCAGACAGCGAGTTGACATGAGCCTGCTGTTTCTCAACATCAAAGTTAGGCGGCTGCAGCTGGTCAGTGACTCACTGGATGAGGTAATACCATCTCCCATCTATATCTAGGCACAGTACACACAGACACACAAGCATTACTTAAGAAGACAGCCCAGCCCTGGTAGAGTAGCTTGATAGCTATTTCTGTTCATACAAGAGCCAATTAATTTGAAGCAGTTATTCCACTGCTTTCAATGCAGTGCATTTCAAAACTGAAACGTCCAAGATATGTATAAGTTCAGACATGCAGCATGCCTAGGTTTGATGAGTTCAAAAGAGTTGGCCACAGCTTAACTTGTTCTCTTACTTTTAGCTTGCTAGAAACCGAGCAGACTTGAAGAAGAAGCTGAAAGTGACGTTTGTGGGGGAGGCTGGTTTAGACATGGGCGGTCTGACCAAGGAGTGGTTTCTCCTTCTCATCCGACAGATCTTCCATACAGACTACGGTGAGACATATGGGACAAAAAGATCAGGCATATGTGTTGCCCTGAGCCATAAAGATACAGATGTTATAGCTGTTTTGTTTGCAACAAGAATCTTTTTCTCCATAGATAACAGTAGAATATTATGGGAGTTACCTCACCTTTAGCCCTAGCTGTCTATATATATATATATATATATATATTTTTTTTTTTAATTTTACCTTTATTTAACTAGGCAAGTCAGTTAAGAACAAATTCTATATCTCATCCTAAAGTTTCAACAAGTACCAAGACTAAGAATGTTGACATAGCCATAAATGAAGAACAAAACTAAAATGTATGATGTTCATATAGCACTGCAATAATAGATATCCATTCAATTACAGTAACTCCCATTTAGTCTGGGACCTAGCAGTCCAAAAAGGAAATTCCCATGTACTCTATTCTGACCATTTGTTATCTTTCTTGGACTGGAGGCCTGTGTTCTATGTCATGTCTGGGCCAGAGTTGTGTTTAAGCAGAGTTTATTTGTGTCTCCTCTCTGAAGGCATGTTTACATTCTTCAAGGATTCCCACTGTCACTGGTTCAGCAGCTGGAAGTGTGACAACTACTCCGAGTTCCGATTGGTCGGAGCCGTATCCTTTTGTACCATACCGTGATTTATGGTACCGTGTAGCCTGTGGTGAACTGTAAACAGATTCTCAACGTACAGCAGCAGTCCTCATGTTGTACCCTTTAAACTGGCGTTTGAATCAGGTCACATATTTAGCTGACTAAAACTCCTGGCGTTACTCTTAAGGGGATCTTTGCACATTTATCATACATACTCTGAGGTTCTCCACTCTCCCTATGCCATGTTAATTGCTGCTTTGCAGATGATAGCTTTAAGTTTTAGAACTATAATTTTGTGGGGATTTGTTTAGAATTTTGTTATCTTCTAAACTGTGGATCCAATCAGAGGAGACTGTAATGCTTTTCTATTGGACACATTGCAATCTGATGTAATCTTATAGAATAACTAAAGTATGCAGAATATTACTGTGTTAAGTTAACGGGTCATTCCACTAGTAGAGTGCCTTTTATATTCTTTCAACATTATGCGTGTACATTTTGATAAAACACTCAATTTAACAGTTGGATCCAATACATTTACGCTCTAACTAAAGTAAACTATGTTAAACAATTCCAATAGTAGTGTGTTTTCATGAAGTTATTTCCGAGGAAAATTCCTAATTTTGGCATGTCCCACATGATTGTCCGACTTATTTTAACCAGGGGTTGGAACCAAAATTATTTTCCAATCATTTTTTTCTGAACAGTACCATTATTTGTGCACCATTATTAGTGCACCATTTTTAGTGCACCATTAGCACGTTTTTGGTTCCATTCCACTGTTTCGACCAGCAAAATACAGTTCTGAACTGGTTCGAACCAAAAAAAGTAACCGTTTATATAGTTCCTTTCTGTTCCTTTTAAAACCTTTTGAAATCAGTTTTCTTTTAACATTAAATGACTTCACCAATCACTGCGAATAGAACAGCTTTCTATGGCGGGGTTAAGCTATAGTTATTTATATGAATTGGACAGACAAGTGTAGGGCGCGAGATGAGACTGACATTTTGCGGGTGGAGAGACTGGGAGAGAGGGTGGAGGAGGAAGCTTGGCTTGAAATGCATCTTCTTATGACATGCATTATCTGAATTAGGCCCACAAAATTATACCTACGGATGAGCTGCTTCTATGAAGGAACTTTGAGTGTCTCTGAACTTCCGAGAGTTAGCTTAACGCTGGACCAGAGCTGGCTAGATTGAGATTCCACCCTTTTTTCACCCACTCAAAAGACAGCCAAAAGTATGTTGAATTCCCAGTGTGTTAACCCTCTGCTTTCAACCATCTAGAAGCACAACCAAATTCCAATGGAAAATATATATGGTTTTTGGATTAGTTGTCACCTAAATGTGTTATCACTGCGCTTTCAACCATTTAAAAGCACACCAAATTCAATGTCAGATATTTAGTTGATTTAAATACAACATCTTAATGTGTTATCACTGTGCTTGATCTAATAGCACATCCAAATAACCTGGATTGCAGTTAGTTGAGATTACGTTAAAGTACATGGTGCAAGTGATCAATGCCGTTTGAGATTTTGTGCAGATTATTATAGCAATTGTGAATATTTCAACAGACCTGAGACCCTGAATGCTTTCTACGATTACATAAGAATACATGTATTGTTACAGTAACCTCAAAATGTGTCCATGGAAGTGTTACTAATTTTATGGTTGAAATACTGTTACATTAGTTTGTAAGATAGCCTTAACATTAGGCTATTTACTGTCTTGAAAAGTGATATTGAAATGTGTTTGGTTGACAACGCAACCAAAAGGTTGGAGGTGTACGGTATCTTCTGCTGGGATAGTTCCATCTGAGCCACTGGCTTAATCCTATTATTTAACATCTCAACCAAAAATAAAAGTTAAAGAATAGGATCAAATCAAACTGTATTTAAAATTAGCTCCTATTTAAAATGTATTCCTATTCTTTAACTTAGATTTTTGATTGAGATGTGAATCCAACATATCAATCAATCTATTTTTTTAATTTTTTTAATTTATTTATTTTATTTTACCTTTATTTAACTAGGCAAGTCAGTTAAGAACAAATTCTTATTTTCAATGACGGCCTAGGAACAGTGGGTTAACTGCCTTGTTCAGGGGACAGAATGACAGATTTGTACCTTGTCAGCTCGGGGGTTTGAATTTGCAACCTTCCGGTTATTAGTCCAACGCTCTAACCACTAGGCTACCCTGCCGCCCCAGCCAATGTCACAAGGTGCTATACAGGGTTAAAATATAATAATCATAGTGATTGTCATTATTCAGCACCTCAGGAGTAAATTGGAGTCAGTTGGCTTTTCATAGCCGATCATTCAGAGTTGGAGACAGCAGGTGGGTAGAGAGAGAGTCGAAAATAGCAGGTCCGGGACAAGGTAGCACGTCCGGTGAACAGGTCAGGGTTCCATAGCCGCAGGCAGAACAGTTGAAACTGGAGCAGCAGCACAACCAGATAGACTGGGGACAGCAAGGAGTCATCAGGCCAGGTAGTCCTGAGGCATGATCCTAGGGCTCAGGTCCTTCGAGAGAACAGAGAAAGAGAGAATTAGAAGGAGCATACTTAAATTCACACAGGACACCAGATAAGACAGGAGAAATACTCCAGATATAACAGACTGACCCACGCCCCCCGACACAAACTATTGCAGAATAAATAATGGAGGCCAAGAACAGAAGGGGTCGGGAGACACTGTGGCCACGTCCGACGATACCCCCGGACAGGGCCAACCAAGTAGGATATAACCCCACCCACTTTGCCAAAGCACAGCCCCACAGCACTAGAGGGATATCTTCAAACCACCAACTTACTACCCTGAGACAAGGCCGAGTATAGTATAGATCTCCCCCACGGCATGAACCCGAGGGGGACGCCAACCCGGACAGGAGGATCACGTCAATGACTCAACCCACTCATGTGACGCACCCCTCCTAGGGACAGCGTGCACCAGTCAGCCAGTGATTCAGACCCCTTAAATAGGGTTAGAGGCAGAGAATCCCAAGTTAATAGGCTTTTTACCGTATTGTAAAAGTGATATGGAATTGTGTTTGGTTGTCAACTCAACCAAATATCAACTTTCGAAGGAGATATATCTTCTGCATGGATAGCTCCATCTGTGCCACTGAGTCTGGTTTTAATTCCAGTCTGTCTACAAATTAATTTTATTTTGGATTCACGTCTTCATTTCAACCAAAAAGCGAAGTTAAAGAATAAGACTAAATCAAATAAAAGCAAACTTTAAATACAGTTTGATTTGATTGAATCATATTCGTTAACTTCGCCTTTTGGTTGAAATGAAGACGTGAATCCAAAATAAAATTAAGTTGTAGACAGACTGGAATTAAAACCAGACTCAGTGGCACAGATGGAGCTATCCATGCAGAAGATATATCTCCTTCGAAAATTGATATTTGGAGTTGACAACCAAACACAATTGTTCGAGATTGAGACGTGAATCCAACATTTATTAACTTGTAGATTCCATTTGAAAGGCCTAAATAGCATCATTGATGATGTAGGGTTCCATTTCATTTGCACTGTTGAACCTACAGTACTCTTTGGAATGACTTCGATAGCAACAGTGAATCTATTAAGTAGAGATTTCTCCCATTTTTTTGTCATGATAGTACAGTACATTGGTAATAGCCAGTGACAAATATCAAAGCTAAGCAGCACTGGGCTTGGTTAAAACTCTGGATTGGAGACCAAATGAATAGATGTAGATATATCAAATCTCCAGTAAGATGTTTCAAATTACAAATTCAAATTCAACATATTTTATACAAGGTTTGTCTATGTTGAAAATTGGTTATGATGACATAATCCTATGGTAATTTGACCATCAAAACAACAGTTTACTACGTTGATGACTTTCTTTGAATCCAATATATTTTCCAAGTAGGTTCCAAATCACAATACATTGACAAATGACAATGAAACAATGTTAATTTAACCACTTTGTTCCCAGTGGGTAGTTACAGTGCATTCGGAAAGTATTCAGACCCCTTCCCCTTTTCCTCATTTTGTTACGTTACTGCCTACATACAATAACCCATAGTGACAAAGCAAAAACAGGTTTTTAGAAATTTTGCAAATGTATTAAAAATAAAAAACTGAAATACCTTGTTTACATAACTGTTCAGACCCTTTGCTATGAGACTCGCAGTTCAGCTCAGGTGCATCCTGTTTCCATTGATCATCTTTACAACTTGATTTGAGTCCACCTGTGGTAAATTCAATTGATTGGACATGATATGGAAAGACACACACCTGTCTATATAAGGTCCCACAGTTGAAAGTGCATGTCAGAGCAAAAACCAAGCCATGAGGTCGAAGGAATTGTCCATAGAGCTCCGAGACAGGGTTGTGTTGAGGCACAGATCTAGGGAAGGGTACCAAAACATGTCCGCAGCATTGAAGGTCTCCAAGAATACAGTGGCCTCCATCATTCTTAAATGGAGAAGTTTGGAACCACAAGACTCTTCCTAGAGTTGGCCGCCCGGCGAAACTGAGCAATCAGGGGAGAAGGGCCTTGGTCAGGGAGGTGACCAAGAACCCGATGGTCACTCTGACAGAGCTCTAGAGTTCTTCTGTGGAGATGGGAGAACCTTCCAGAAGGACAACCATCTCTGCAGCACTCCACCAATCAGGCCTTGATGATTCTCAGGTCTGATGAAACCAAGATTGAACTCTTGGGCCTGAAAGCAAAGCGTCACTTTTGGAGGAAACCTTGCACCATCCCTACGGTGAAGCATGGTGGTGCAAGCATCATGCTGTGGGGATGTTTTTCAGCGGCAGGGACTGGGAGACTAGTCAGGATCGAGGGAAAGATGAATGGAGCAAAGTACAGAGAGGCCCTTGATGAACGCATGCTCCAGTGCGCTCGGGACCTCAGACTGGGGCGAAGGTTCACCTTCCAACAGGACAACGACCCTAAGCTCACAGTCAAGACAACTCATGAGTTGCTTCGGGACAAGTCTCTGAATGTCCTTGAGTGGCCCAGCCAGAGCCCGGACTTGAACCCGATCGAACATCTCTGGAGAGACCTGAAAATAGTTGTGCATTAATGCTCCCCATCCAACCTTACATAGCTTGAAAGGATCTGTAGAGAAGAATGGGAAAAACTCCCCAAATACAGCTGTGCCAAGCTTGTAGCATCATACCCAAGAAGACTCGAAGGCTGTATTCGCTGCCAAAGGTGCTTCAACAAAGTACTGGGTAAAGGTTCTGAATACTATGTAAATGTAATATTTTAGTTTTAAATTTGTAATATATTTGCAAAAATATATATATATTTACCATTATGGGGTATTGTGTATAGATTCATGAGGGGGAAAAAACAATTTAATCCATTTTAGAGTAAGGCTGTAACGTAACAAAATGTGGAAAAAGTCAAAGGGTCTGAATACTTTCCAAATGCACTGTATGTTATGTGGGTGGACTGAGAGTCTGAGTCAGTCCACCCACATACACTCGCACCCCTTCCACCTCACCAGTCTGTCTGCCACTCGGTTAGAATTACAGCACAGTGACAGACACTGAAGTGGCTATGTGTCTCTATCTGAAGCGAACACAACAGGGAGGGCAGGGTGACAAAAAAATCCCATGTCACAATGGTGCGAGAGAGAAAGAGAGAGATGTAATAGAAACAGAAGGTTTTGTTGTGTCCTATTTTGTGAGCTGCAAGTCTGGTCTGCGTTTCATCCTCCGCCTGTCAGTTCTCATGGAATTTCCCCCAAGCCTGCGCCAATATAACTTTAAGCATTTTTCCAAACTCTATTTAGCAAGCTAGGGAGCTCGTAGAGAGAGGGCTCTGCAGCTCAACCTCTCCCACAGAAGTTCCATATGGACGACACGTGGAGGGAGATCTGCCAGAAGCAGCTGGTAGCACTTTAGGAGTTCAGGCTCCCTACAATTTCATTCTAAATGCGTAATACACCTGCTGTTTATATTCCCTGTTCAGATCTGCTACAAGCCAATATAAAGTACATGGCAAAATGCAGTGATAATAGAGTAATGATTGGGATCATTAGCACATGCTGCGGGGTCTTTGAAGCGGGTATAAAATGGTGTCATTGTTACGAAGTATGAAGAGCTCAGAAGCCGAATACTTTAACAATGAAGTGAAAAGGTTTTCACCTGAATGCTATGCTACATTAAATTAATATAACTAGACACATTTTGAATCTGTTCTAGTGGTTTATATGATTATAACCGTGAGTTATTTTGGTGTTGAAGATACTTGCTTTCAATTGTAAAATATCTGTACTTTGTTACACACTTAACTGTATATGTGTCAGCTCATGGGCCTGGCCGTGTACAACAGCATCACCCTGGACATCCGCTTCCCTCCCTGTGTCTACAAGAAGCTTCTGACCCCGCCCGTGGTGCCGTGTGACCCCGATACCCCCGTTGGCATGGCGACCCTCACCCTGGACGACCTGCAGCAGGTCATGCCTGTATGTACACGACACCAGCTGTGACTCAGCTCTCTTAGTTAGCCTCTCTCACTGGCATTCTTTCCCAATCACACTGCACTCTTCTCGTAAGGATCACAAGCAAATGAATGGATGTGATGCTTATGAGAGTACTGGACTGTTTTAGAAAGCTGTACATGGTCTCTGAAGGGTTTAGTGTTGATCTGTATATGAATATGGTCCACTGGGCAAACACTGGTTGAATCGATGTTGTTTCTACGTCATTTCAATGAAGTGATGTTGAACCAACGTGGAATAGACGTTGAATTGACGTCTGTGCCTAGTGGGTGATGTATGGTTGCTAGACTAAGATGTTACGTTAGTTAAAAAGACTGTTAGGATTAACTGCAATATGCCATTGTTCCTACTTATAGCTAAATGTGCAGGAACACATGCAATACGCATAAATAATGTAATTGTAATGATGTGAGTCATAGTACTTACATTGCACTATTGATGCCTGGGGTCTAAAGAAATGCTCGTGCGTCACAGGCGTGTGAAATAATCAACCAGGCTCACATTCCATACAGTCCCAGAGTCTCACCCTGCCACCAGTCTTGTTATAACAGTATGGCTGCAGCCAAGGTGAGATGAGACTGAGCTGCAGCCAGGTCTCAGAGGTGCCGTTACAGCCATCATCACCTCACACCCTGGTAAAAGCTGCCCATAGATGTCACACACAGGAGCCCAACACTGCTGATGACGATCTCCTGGTGATGGCAGCTTTTTTATTTTATTTTATTGAACAGGAAGATTCAAGGATACCAGGCTAGCAGTAGTTTGTTAGCTGTCTAGGAGGAGAGATGGAGAGGAGAGATACAGTTCACATGGCATTGCTTTTCTTTATTTTTTATGAACTCCCAAATGAATATTCTGCAATTGCCATCAAATGTATGCTTTGTTGTTATAAGATTCCCTTACATAATCCTGTAGTTCCTCATAATATGTTGATTTTTCATTTGCTAGTCAGTGATTTGAAGCCTTGACATTTTCCAATATTCACCAGAAGAGGGGTGTCAAAGCCCAACTTTTGCACATCGCCACTTGCATGTTTGATGTCCACAAACTCAAAAGAACAAACCAAATCTATATTGATCATATAAAATGTTGTATGCACACACAACACCTTACTGTCACTAAGACTAGTATTTACCTGCTTTTGGTGTAATTGTATAGCTTTTTATGCGGTATGCATCTCATTGCGCTGCGTTTTGTCGAGTCAGCCTTGCTGAGGCCAGATGTTGGTTTTTACTGGGCAGCTGGCCTTCTCTTTGCTTACATAACAGCCTCTGGGCGTTTATTTGCTCCCCGTTGAATACTTTTTCCTAAATTGGTGGAGGATAGGGAAAAAGCTACTGCAAGTTCTTTAAAAAGACACGCCAATAGTGCCCAGCACTGACGTCAAACACATGCAATTGTTCTTCAAATGATTTTTGCATTGTAAAATGTACTTCATTTTATGAGGTATGGATTGGAAAGCATAACGTCATGTAAAATACATACAGCATACAATGGTTATTTTGTTTCCTCAGTACGTTTTCTAGATTGTGTAGTGGCAAAGGCTTTACATGATTCTCTTGTTCTTTTGTCTTACAATGCCATTACTGTAATTCAGTAAAGTCAGTCATTACATTTACATTTACATTTAAGTCATTTAGCAGACGCTCTTATCCAGAGCGACTTACAAATTGGTGCTTTCACCTTATGACATCCAGTGGAGCAGCCACTTTACAATAGTGCATCTAAATCTTTTAAGGGGGGTGAGAAGGATTACTTTATCCTATCCTAGGTATTCCTTAAAGAGGTGGGGTTTCAGGTGTCTCCGGAAGGTGGTGATTGACTCCGCTGTCCTGGCGTCGTGAGGGAGTTTGTTCCACCATTGGGGGGCCAGAGCAGCGAACAGTTTTGACTGGGCTGAGCGGGAACTGTACTTCCTCAGTGGTAGGGAGGCGAGCAGGCCAGAGGTGGATGAACGCAGTGCCCTTGTTTGGGTGTAGGGCCTGATCAGAGCCTGGAGGTACTGAGGTGCCGTTCCCCTCACAGCTCCGTAGGCAAGCACCATGGTCTTGTAGCGGATGCGAGCTTCAACTGGAAGCCAGTGGAGAGAGCGGAGGAACGGGGTGACGTGAGAGAACTTGGGACGGTTGAACACCAGACGGGCTGCGGCGTTCTGGATGAGTTGTAGGGGTTTAATGGCACAGGCAGGGAGCCCAGCCAACAGCGAGTTGCAGTAATCCAGACGGGAGATGACAAGTGCCTGGATTAGGACCTGCGCCGCTTCCTGTGTGAGGCAGGGTCGTACTCTGCGGATGTTGTAGAGAGTCATTAGATATCAATAATAAAATGAAGTCAGATTTTCCTCCATGAAACATTATATGAACATAGTGTACTGTGCTGCATAGGGCAGACGTTCCCACTGTGGCAACTTTCAAATGGCAATTTGTTTTCCTCTCAGGTTTTTTTCTATTAGTCCTTCACATTTTTAGAAGAAGACATATACTTCATAAAAACTAGTTGCAATCTACAGTAGCAGTCAGAAGTTTGGACACCTACTCATTCAAGGGTTTTTCTTCATTTTTACTATTTTCTACATTGTAGAATAATAGTGAAGACATCAAAACTATGAAATAACACATATGGAATCATGTAGTAACCAAAGAAGTGTTAAACAAATCAAAATAGATTTTAGATTCTTTAAAATAGCCACCCGTTGCCTTAAAGACAGCTTTGCACACTCTTGGCATTCTCTCAACCAGCTTCACCTGGAATGCTTTTCCAACAGTTTTGATGGAGTTCCCACATATGCTGAGCACTTGTTGGCTGCTTTTCCTTCACTCTGCGGTCCAACTCATTCCAAACCATCTCAATTGGGTTGAGGTCAGGTGATGCAGCACTCCATCACTCTCCTTCGTGGTCAAATAGCCCTTACACAGCCTGGAGGTGTATTGTGTAATTATCCTGTTGAAGAACAAATTATAGTCCCACTAAGCACAAACCAGATGGGATGGCGTATTGCTGCAGAATGCTGTGGTAGCCATGTTGGTTAGTGTGCCTTGTATTCTAAATAAATCACAGACAGTGTCACCAGCAAAGCACCCCACACCATCACACCTCCTATTCCATGCCTCACAGTGGGAAACACCTACTCTGCGTCTCATTTGGACTCAGATTTACACCGACCTAATGTCTATTGCTTGTGTTTCTTGGCCCAAGCAAGTCTCTTCTTTTTATTAGTGTCCTTTAGTAGTGGTTTATTTGCAACAATTCAACCATGAAGGCCTGATCCACGCAGTCTCCTCTGAACAGTTGATGTTGAGATGTGTCTGTTACGTGAACTCTGAAGCATTTATTTGGGCTGCAATTTCTGAGGCTGGTAACTCTAATGAACTTATCCTCTGCAGCAGAGGTAACTCTGGGTCTTCCTTTCCTGTGGTGTTCCTCATGAGAGCCAGTTTCATCATAGCACTTGATGGTTTTTGCGACTGCACTTGAAGAAACGTTCAAAGTTCTTGAAATTAAATGTTCCGGATTGACTGACCTTCATGTCTTAAAGTAATGATGGACTGTCGTTTCTCTTTGTTTTTGCCATAATGTGTACTTGGTCTTTTACCAAATAGGGCTATCTTCTGTATACCAACCCTACCTTGTCACAACACAACTGATTGGCTCAAAAAAATCCACACATTAACTTTTAACAATACTTTTTTTGGTTACTACATGATTCCATGTGTGTTATTTCATAGTTTTGATGTCTTCACTATTATTCTACAATGTAGAAAATAGTAAAAATAAAGAGAAACTCTGGAATGAGTAGGTTTGTCCAAACTTTTGACTGGTGCTGTATATAAAAAGCATTGCTTATAGATTTAGTCTTGTGTTTCAGGATCTTGCTCATGGGCTGGCAGAACTTCTCAGCTATGAAGGCAATGTGGAGGAGGACTTCTGCACAACTTTTCAGGTTGGGAAAACACATAAATTCTTGTTCACAGTAACACTTGTGAAACATAATATCTTTGACTTCACCATAATCAATACTGTTGCAGCACAAGGGAAGCGCTCCACTAAATGTGATGACCATTATAGGTGTCGCAGGAAGAACTAGGTGTGATCAAGTCCTACAATCTGAAACCAGGAGGAGATAAGATTCCTGTCACCAACCAGAACAGGAAGGGTAAGTGAGGAGTAGACAGACTGCCAAAGACCAGAGAAAATACAACTGTCCTGCAGTAGCATGTGATATCTAACAGTGCCTTTCAGACTATGTGGCATTTGCTTGTTCTCTCATAGTTGAATGATTGTTTGATTATTCTTGTCTTTTCAGAGTATGTCCAGCTGTACGTAGATTTCCTGCTGAATAAGTCCATTTACAGGCAGTTTGCTGCCTTCTTCTATGGCTTCCACAGTGTGTGTGCCTCCGACGCCTTGTTGGTAAGAATATCAAGACTTTTACTATCAAAGTGAATTAATACATTAATTCTAATTGGTGTGAACAGCTGTAGAAAACCATTATGAATTCCAACTGTCATTGTAGGTTTTTGGAATTAAGTATATCACTATCACTGAGAATTCAGTGGACATAATTTCAGTGCCAGCTGGTCCTGTTTGAAGTGTCAGGAGCCAAGAGTTTAGTCAACTCCTATAGAATGTTTTCTGATTAGGCATCATCGTGATCGTGAGGCCCGGCGAGGCAATGAGGAGTGCAGGATTGGAAGCTCAACTGTGAGTGCGTGCATGTGTGTGAGTGAGTCTACTGTTCCTCGCTGCCTGTTCACAGAGGCTCCCCACCCCCTCTCTTGGCACAGGCCTCCTAACGGGGGTGTTGTGTGTGTGTGTGTGTGCTCTGTCTCCACTTAGTGACCAGGGCTCTTTGGGCCAAAAGGGGGAGGCTCGTATGAGTGGCCTATATAAAGAGTACGTAGGGAACCACAGTGGCAGGGTTGACGTCCACCATGAATATCAATCAGACAGACCACAAATCTGCTGTATTCATGCAGAACCAGCCCAGCTTTAGGGTTAGATTTGCATGGTTTAACATGGGAGGATCTGGATCACTCTGGTCATTGTCAGTTGGTTTCCCAATAGTTCCTTAACTGTTGCTAGGCTCTGTGAACCCTGTGAGTATCCTCACTGATCTGCTGACAGAAACCTGTGTAACTAGCCAGGAGTGAAATACAGGTAACTGCCAAAATAAAGGAAACACCAACATAAGGTGTCTTAATAGGGCATTGGGCCACCACGAGCCAGAACAGCTTTAATGCACCTTGGAATAGATTCTACAAGTGTTTGGAACTCTATTGGAAGGTTGAGACGCCATTCTTCCATGAGAAATTCCATCATTTGGTGTTTTGTTGATGGTGGTGGAAAACGTTGTCTCAGGCGCCACTCCAGAATCTCCCATAAGTGTTCAATTGGGATGAGATCTGGTGACTGAGACGGCCATGACATATGGCTTACATCGGCCATTGCATATGGCTCAGCAAAAAAATAAACATCCCTTTTAAAAAAAAAAAAAAAAATTGTAAACTTCACAGATATTCATTCTAAAGGGTTTAAACACTGTTTCCCATGCTGCTTGTTCAATGAACCATAAACAATTAATGAACGGTCGTTAAGACACTAACAGTTTACAGACGGTAGGCAATTAAGGTCACAGTTATGAAAACTTAGGACACTAAAGAGGCCTTTCTACTGACTCTGAAAAACACCAAAAGAAAGATGCCCAGGGTCCCTGCTCATCTGCGTGAACATTCCTTAGGCACGCTGCAAGGAGGCATGAGGACTGCAGATGTGGCCAGGGCAATTAATTGCAATGGACGTACTGTGAGACACCTAAGACAGAGCTACAGGGAGACAGGACGGACAGCGTGTAACAACACCTGCACAGGATCGGTACATCCGAACATCACACCTGTGGGACAGGGACAGGATGGCAACAACAACTGCCCAAGTTACACTGGGAACGCATAATCCCTCCATCAGTGCTCAGACAGTCCGTAATAGGCTGAGAGAAGTTGGACTGAGGGCTTGTAGGCCTGTTGTAAGGCAGGTCCTCACCAGAAATCACCGGCAACAACGTCGATCTGTGGGCACAAACCCACCATCGCTGGACCAGACAGGACTGGCAAAAAGTGCTCTTCACTGATGAGTCGTGGTTTGTCTCACCAGGGGTGATTCGTGGTCGGATTCGTGTTTATGGTCGAAGGAATGAGTGTTACACCGAGGCCTGTACTCTGGAGCGGGATCGATTTGGAGGTGGAGGGTCCGTCACGGTCTGGGGCGGTGTGTCAGAGCATCATCGGGCTGAGCTTGTTGTCATTGCAGGCAATCTCAACGCTGTGCATTACAGGGAAGACATCCTCCTCCCTCATTTTTTTTATTTTATTTTTTTATTTCACCTTTATTTAACCAGGTAAGCAAGTTGAGAACAAGTTCTCATTTACAATTGCGACCTGGCCAAGATAAAGCAAAGCAGTTCGACACATACAACGACACAGAGTTACACATGGAGTAAAACAAACATACAGTCAATAAAACAGTAAAAAAAACAAAAAAAAAAAACAAGTCTATATACAATGTGAGCAAATTAGGTGAGAAGGGAGGTAAAGGCAAAAAAGGCCATGGTGGCAAAGTAAATACAATATAGCAAGTAAAACACTGGAATGGTAGTATTGCAATGGAAGAATGTGCAAAGTAGAAATAAAAATAATGGGGTGCAAAGGAGCAAAATAAATAAATAAATTAAATACAGTTGGGAAAGAGGTAGTTGTTTGGGCTAAATTGTAGGTGGGCTATGTACAGGTGCAGTAATCTGTAAGATGCTCTGACAGTTGGTGCTTAAAGCTAGTGAGGGAGATAAGTGTTTCCAATTTAAGAGATTTTGTAGTTCGTTCCAGTCATTGGCAGCAGAGAACTGGAAGGAGAGGCGGCCAAAGAAAGAATTGGTTTTGGGGGTGACTAGAGATATACCTGCTGGAGCGTGTGCTACAGGTGGGAGATGCTATGGTGACCAGCGAGCTAAGATAAGGGGGACTTTACCTAGCAGGGTCTTGTAGATGACATGGAGCCAGTGGGTTTGGCGACGAGTATGAAGCGAGGGCCAGCCAACGAGAGCGTACAGGTCGCAATGGTGGGTAGTATATGGGGCTTTGGTGACAAAACGGATAGCACTGTGATAGACTGCATCCAATTTGTTGAGTAGGGTATTGGAGGCTATTTTGTAAATGACATCGCCAAAGTCGAGGATTGGTAGGATGGTCAATTTTACAAGGGTATGTTTGGCAGCATGAGTGAAGGATGCTTTGTTGCGAAATAGGAAGCCAATTCTAGATTTAACTTTGGATTGGAGATGTTTGATATGGGTCTGGAAGGAGAGTTTACAGTCTAACCAGACACCTAAGTATTTGTAGTTGTCCACGTATTCTAAGTCAGAGCCGTCCAGAGTAGTGATGTTGGACAGGCGGGTAGGTGCAGGTAGCGATCGGTTGAAGAGCATGCATTTAGTTTTACTTGTATTTAAGAGCAATTGGAGGCCACGGAAGGAGAGTTGTATGGCATTGAAGCTTGCCTGGAGGGTTGTTAACACAGTGTCCAAAGAAGGGCCGGAAGTATACAGAATGGTGTCGTCTGCATAGAGGTGGATCAGAGACTCACCAGCAGCAAGAGCGACCTCATTGATGTATACAGAGAAGAGAGTCGGTCAAGAATTGAACCCTGTGGCACCCCCATAGAGACTGCCAGAGGTCCGGACAACAGACCCTCCGATTTGACACACTGAACTCTATCAGAGAAGTAGTTGGTGAACCAGGCGAGGCAATCATTTGAGAAACCAAGGCTGTCGAGTCTGCCGATGAGGATGTGGTGGTTGACAGAGTCGAAAGCCTTGGCCAGATCAATGAATACGGCTGCACAGTAATGTTTCTTATCGATGGCGGTTAAGATATCGTTTAGGACCTTGAGCGTGGCTGAGGTGCACCCATGACCAGCTCTGAAACCAGATTGCATAGCAGAGAAGGTATGGTGAGATTCGAAATGGTCGGTAATCTGTTTGTTGACTTGGCTTTCGAAGACCTTAGAAAGGCATGGTAGGATAGATATAGGTCTGTAGCAGTTTGGGTCAAGAGTGTCCCCCCTTTGAAGAGGGGATGACCGCAGCTGCTTTCAATCTTTGGGAATCTCAGATGACACGAAAGAGAGGTTGAACAGGCTAGTAATAGGGGTGGCAACAATTTCGGCAGATAATTTTAGAAAGAAAGGGTCCAGATTGTCTAGCCCGGCTGATTTGTAGGGGTCCAGATTTTTCAGCTCTTTCAGAACTTCAGCTGAATGGATTTGGGAGAAGGAGAAATGGGGAAGGCTTGGGCGAGTTGCTGTTGGGGGTGCAGTGCTGTTGACCGTAGGAGTTGCCAGGTGGAAAGCATGGCCAGCCGTAGAAAAATGCTTATTGAAATTCTCAATTATGGTGGATTTATCAGTGGTGACAGTGTTTCCTATCTTCAGTGCAGTGGGCAGCTGGGAGGAGGTGTTCTTATTCTCCATGGACTTTACAGTGTCCCAGAACTTTTTAGAGTTAGTGTTGCAGGAAGCAAATTTCTGCTTGAAAAAGCTAGCCTTGGCTTTTCTAACTGCCTGTGTATAACGGTTTCTAGCTTCCCTGAACAGCTGCATATCACGGGGACTGTTCGATGCTAATGCAGAACGCCATAGGATGTTTTTGTGTTGGTTAAGGGCAGTCAGGTCTGGGGAGAACCAAGGGCTATATCTGTTCCTGGTTCTAATTTTCTTGAATGGGGCATGTTTATTTAACATTGTTAGGAAGGCATTTTTAAAAATATCCAGGCATCCTCTACTGACGGATGAGATCAATATCCTTCCAGGACACCCCGGCCAGGTCGATTAGAAAGGCCTGCTCGCTGAAGTGTTTCAGGGAGCGTTTTACAGTGATGAGTGGAGGTCGTTTGACCGCTGACCCATTACGGATGCAGGCAATGAGGCAGTGATCGCTGAGATCTTGGTTGAAGACAGCAGAGGTGTATTTAGAGGGGAAGTTGGTTAGGATGATATCTATGAGGGTGCCCGTGTTTAAGGCTTTGGGGGTACCTGGTAGGTTCATTGATAATTTGTGTGAGATTGAGGGCATCAAGTTTAGATTGTAGGATGGCTGGGGTGTTAAGCATGTTCCAGTTTAGGTCGCCTAGCAGCACGAGCTCTGAAGATAGATGGGGGCAATCAGTTCACATATGGTGTCCAGAGCACAGCTGGGAGCAGAGGGTGGTCTATAGCAGGCGGCAACGGTGAGAGACTTGTTTTTAGAGAGGTGGATTTTTAAAAGTAGAAGTTCAAATTGTTTGGGTACAGACCTGGATAGTAGGACAGAACTCTGCAGGCTATCTTTGCAGTAGATTGCAACACCGCCCCCTTTAGCAGTTCTATCTTGTCTGAAAATGTTGTAGTTTGGAATTAAAATTTCTGAATTTTTGGTGGTCTTCCTAAGCCAGGATTCAGACACAGCTAGAACATCCGGGTTGGCAGAGTGTGCTAAAGCAGTGAAAAGAACAAACTTAGGGAGGAGGCTTCTAATGTTAACATGCATGAAACCAAGGCTATTACGGTTACAGAAGTCATCAAAAGAGCGCCTGGGGAATAGGAGTGGAGCTAGGCACTGCAGGGCCTGGATTCACCTCTACATCGCCAGAGGAACATAGGAGGAGAAGAATAAGGGTACGGCTAAAAGCAATAAGAATTGGTCGTCTAGAACGTCTGGAACAGAGAGTAAAAGGAGGTTTCTGGGGGCGATAAAATAGCATCAAGGTATAATGTACAGACAAAGGTATGGTAGGATGTGAGTACAGTGGAGGTAAACCTAGGTATTGAGTGATGAAGAGAGAGATATTGTCTCTAGAAACATCATTGAAACCAGGAGATGTCATTGCATGTGTGGGTGGTGGAACTAATAAGTTGGATAAGGTATAGTGAGCAGGACTAGAGGCTCTACAGTGAAATAAGCCAATAAACACTAACCAGAACAGCAATGGACAAGACATATTGACATTAAGGAGAGGCATCCTTAGTCGAGTGATCAAAAAGGGTCCAGGGAGTGGAGAGGTTGGTTTGGGGGTCACGGCGATTTAGACAGCTAGCCAGGACATCGGTAGCAAGCTAGCATAGGATGGAGGTCTGTTGTTAGCCACCTCTTGCGTTCCGTCAGTAGATTAGTGGAGTTCCGTGTTGTAGAGGGATTAGTCCAAATCACACAACAACAAAAATAAAAACAATAGATATAGTTATAGAGGCCCAAGAAGAAACATGTTAATAATACAAATAAATAAATTGTCCGATTGTCTATTCTGAGAGCATCCGGTAAGACAGCTAACGGTTAGCAGGCCGCAGATGGGCATTCAGGTAACGTCGCGACGGAGGAGCCAGCCGGATCTCCTTCGGGTAGATAACGCCGGCAGTCCAGTTGTGAAGGCCCGGAGGGGCTCCGTGTAGGCAGTAAAACGGGTCCGGATAGGTGACTGCAGCCCAGGAGTGATTGACGGAGCTCAGGAGTGGTTGACGGAGCTCGCTAGCTCCGGAGTAATGATGTTTGCTCCGGAATCGACGAAAGCAGATAGACACACGGATAGCAGCCAGCTAGCTGTGAGATCCGGGAGTGAATGTCCAGAGAGCAGTTGAAATCCAGGGACATGGAGAGAAAAAATCGGTCCGGTATGTTCCGTTCCGAGCCGCGCTGCGCCGTACAAAACTGGCGATAGATTTTCGAGTTAAAGGATAGCTAATGACCACAAACCGTGGTTAGCTGAATACGAACGAGTTGCCAGTAAAGAAGCTAACTAGCTTCTGATTAGCTTCTGGCTAGCTCCTGGCTAGCTTCTTGGAGGATTGCAGATTTGATTGCAGATTTGAGGTAAATAATACGTATTTATACATATCAATTGGTGAGGCAGGTTGCAGGAGAGTGTATTGAAGATGAGTTGATGGAAAATAAAAATAAAATGTATGTGAAAAAAAAGTTGTAAATATATATATATACACGACACGACAAGACGAGGACAAAAGACGTCTGAACTGCTATGCCATCTTGAGTTCATCTTGAGCTCATGCGGTACCCTTCCTGCAGGCTCATCCTGACATGACCTTCCAGCATGACAATGCCACCAGCCATACTGCTCATTCTGTGTGTGATTTCCTGCAAGACAGGAATGTCAGTGTTCTGCCATGGCCAGCGAAGAGCCCGGATCTCAATCTCATTGAGCACATCTGGGACCTGTTGGATCGGAGGGTGAGGGCTAGGGCCATTTCTCCCAGAAATGTTCGGGAACTTTGCATGTGCCTTGGTGGAATAGTGGGGTAACATCTCACAGCAAGAACTGGCAAATCTGGTGCAGTCCATGAGGAGGAGATGCACTGCAGTACTTAATGCAGCTGGTGGCCACACCAGATACTGACTGTTATTTTTGACCCCTGCTTTGTTCAGGGACACATTATTCCATTTCTGTTAGTCACATGTCTGTGGAACTTGTTCAGTTTATGTCTCAATTGTTGAAACTTGTTATGTTCATACAAATATTTACACATGTTAAATTTGCTGAAAATAAATGAGAGGACGTCTCTTTTTTTGCCCGGTTTATATATTTTACCCCCTTTTCTCCCCAATTTTGTGGTATCCAATTGTCTCATCGCTGCAACTCCCATACAGACTCGTGGGAAGCAATAGACGAGAGCCATGCGTCCCCCGAAACACGACCCAACCAAGCCACACTGCTTTTGTATCCCTCATTTACTCAAGTGTTTCCATTATTTTGGCAGTTACCTGTACTATATCAACCATCCTTAATAGGCAAACCATGGTCCATATCTGGACCCGGAACAGCGTCATTGTGGACCGAAGGTGACATATGCACAATTAAGACATGTCAAAATGTTAATAATTGCAGGAAATAAGTTTTAAAACAAATATTTTCTTTCCACACTATGGTAAAATGTGTAGAATTACAGGAAACACAACAAGAGGTGTGTGAACAGTTTGTCGTGGACAGTGCCTGTGTTGGGGTAGGGGTTTATTACTACACTGATAAATGGCAATGTGCATCTGGACCTTTGCCACCTAGGAAATGAGTGTGAATTTACCCTTTCTAATAGTATTTCAGTACCCCTGGACTACACCAAGTAATCAATCAATTAAAATGGACAAGATTAAAATAGACTGGGGTACTGCAATTAACTGTGTGTGTAGTGAACTGTCAGATGAGCTGACAGCAGTGAGCTCAGGGATGTGTCTGGACAAGGATTCTGCTGTACCAGCAAAAACAAATATCTGTTTGGTGTACGTGTCAGTGAATGCCAGAGTTGGTATTTACTGTACGCCACAACCTACCCGACCCCACCACCAACCACAGTTAAACATTAATTAGCCTAACTGCTTTTCCCTTTGCAGGAAATGTAGCATGCTGATTCATCCTTTTTGGATACTGTAGATAGAAAAGAAACGCAAAAGTAGAAATCTAGTATGCATGTACCAGCAATATCATTTTCAACAGGATCAACCCCTACAAAAATAGCCATAAATTATAATCCACATAATAATTCACATTTCCTGTTGCTGCTGGATTATTTCCCTGCTGCAGCAAACTGGGTCAAATTAATATCCTACATGTTTATTAGTCCACTCAGTTCTTGCAAATCAGGAGATTTTCCCTCTTTGCTTTCCAAGGCAGTGCATGCACCTATAAACAGGCTCCTTCTATACATGTATGTTCATGCTGGTCAATGCTAGTGTGACAGTGGGATAGAAACATGTAATGTACATGTAGTAAAAGTCAGCTATAGCCCCCCCCCCCCCACATAGCCCCACGCCAGCGAAAGCAATCGTCTTTCAAACCAGCTCATTGTGACAGTTACGCAACAGTTGTCTACGCTCTCATTGGTTATGCAACTCTGCTTTGACAGCTATACCAGCTGCCTGGTGGGGTGAGGGAGGAGGGGGTGTGGCAGACAGGGTTTGAACCGACCCAGATTGTTCAGTAACTCTATATCCCAGCTGGAACTTACCATTGGCTTGGCTTGCTCTAACTCGTCACCGGGTTGTCTTTCTGTTTGCACTCCTCGGACACGGTGAAACTCTGTTGCTGTGAGGGGGTTGTGCAGACCGTGCACTGCCTGACACAGAAGTCTGGGTGTTTTTTGATAAGGTGTAGTCACAGATATGAAGAGTGCATGGGAGTGAATGTGGTCAAGGACCGAGTGATACAGAGAAAATATGCAACTATGTCAAATAGGGTTTGCAAAATGAGGCCAAATGTATCAAGTTAGCAACAGATTGGATACTGTATCTGATAAATACAGTTAAGACAGTGTGTGACACAATGATCCATGGATATGGCACGCTGATCATGCACCCCATGCCCTTACCATGACACTGTACCATAGTCATTGATTGCTCTGTTTAAGTGCACATTTTGTGCAGCACTAGTGCAATGAACAGGGATTCATGATTGACTACCATGGTCGTAACTAATTGTCTTGTGTCATGCAGTAGGTTCGTTTTAAAGGGCAACTCCACTTCCTGATTTAGCCTTTTTTTTTCATAAAAAAATGCTAGCAATTAGCTTCAGGCGGCTGGTGTGCGACTGTGGCAAAGTTGTTTTGACTTTGGATAGCCTAGCTCTGGGTCTAATTAGGGACCGTCAACACAATGTAAATGAGACAATATTTTCATGTTGCACACCTTTTAGTTTTCTCATGAAATGCTTTCAATATTTGTATTTGAATTTCTACAATGTATAATTGGTTTGAGGTTTTTAAGTCATTGAAATTTGGAGCTAAAGTCAACCCAAATTTACCACAAGCATTTCAATTGGGTTGCTTACAGCTGTAGTCCGAATTGATGATTACTTGTGTGCTGCCAGCTGTGGTTATGTGGGTAGGATTGAAACAAACTCAAATTTACGCTGTGATGCACTAATGACTACAAGTCTCACAAAACTCCGTTTTTGATTAGAGTGACTGACCAAAATGATCCTATTTCCACTTTGTAGTCAATTCTGACAGTAGAATAAATATTTCTGACACATATTGTTGCCACGTAGGCTGTTTTCTAAATGAGAAGTTGCTCTTTAATGGACAAAATTCCATCCCATTGGGCACATACTAGTTGAATCAACGTTGTTTCCACGTCATTTCAATTAAATTATGTTGAACCAATGTGAAATAGACATTGAATTGACGTCTGTGCCTAGCAGGATGGTAGTGATTGGTTGTCTTGTGAAATCCTGTAGTTTCACTGGAATCCCAGGTGTCCTGTATTTTCATATCCTGTAGTTTTACTTGTCAGACTACCATGATATTGATTCCTTGTCTTGTCCCTCTTGTTTTAGTTGCTGAGGCCAGAGGAGGTGGAGATCCTGGTGTGTGGCAGTCCCAACCTGGACATGAGCTCTCTGCAGAAGGCAGCCCAGTATGAGGGCTACAGCAAGACTGACCCCACCATCAGGTACTGTAAACCCATCATCATATCATTCATTTTGTAAAAAGGCCTGATATTAAAATTGAGCTCTGGTGCATCCTGTTTCCATTGATCATGGGACAACTTGATTGAGTCCACGTGTGTTAAATTCAATTTATTGGACATGATTTGGAAAGGGAAACACCTACCCACTTGGGAGCCAGGCCCACCCACTGGGAACCAGGCCCAGCCAATCCGAATGAATTTTTCCACACAAAGGGCCTTTATTACAGACAGAAATACTCCTCAGTTTCATCAGCTGTCTGGGTGGCTGGTCGATCCCGCAGGTGAAAAAGACGGATCTGGAAGCCATTGGCTGGCTTGGTAACACGTGGTCTGCGGTTGTGAGGCCAGTTAGACATACTGCCAAGTTCTCTAAAAAAACAGAGGTGGCTTATGGTATAGAATGTATTATTTAATTTTCTGACAACAGCTCTGGTGGACATTCCTGCAGTCAGCATGCCAATTACATGCTCACTCAAAACTTGAGACATCTGGGGCATTGTTTTGTGTGACAACTGCACATTTTAGAGTCCCATTTTTTTGTCCCCAGCACAAGGTGCACCTGTGTAATGATCATGCTGTTTAATCAGCTTACTGATATACCAGACCTGCCAGGTGGATGGATTATCATGGCAAATGATAAATACTCACTAACAGGGATTTAAACAAATTTGTGCACAAAATTAGCGGGAAAAGCTTTTTATGAGTATGGAACTTTTCTGGGATATTTTTTTAAGCTCATGTAACATGATGCTAACACTTCACATGTTGTGTTTATATTTTTGTTAAGTATACAGTGTGTGTGTGTGTGTGTGTGTGTGTGTGTGTGTGTGTGTGTGTGTGTGTGTGTGTGTGTGTGTGTGTGTGTGTGTGTATATAACTGTAGTTTGTTAACAAGAAATGTGTGGAGTGGTTGAAAAATGAGTGTATGTAAACTTCCGACTTCAACTGTAATATATATATGTATTACAGTTGAAGTCGGAAGTTTACATACACTCATTTTTCAACCACTCCACACATTTCTTGTTAACAAACTATAGTTTTGGCAAGTCGGTTAGGACATCTACTTTGCGCATGACACAAGTCATTTTTCCAACAATTGTTTACAGACAGATTATTTCACTTTTAATTCACTGTATCACAATTCCAGTGGGTCTGAAGTTTACATACACTAAGTTGACTGTGCCTTTAAACAGCTTGGAAAATTCCAGAAAATGATGTAATGGCTTTAGAAGCTTCTGATAGGCTTATTGACATCATTTGAGTCCATTGGAGGTGTACCCGTGGATGTATTTCAAGTCCTACCTTCAAACTCAGTGCCTCTTTGCTTGACATAATGGGAAAATCAAAAGAAATCAGCCAAGACCTCTGAAAAATAATTGTAGACCTCCGCAAGTCTGGTTCATCCTTGGGAGCAATTTCCAAACGCCTGAAGGTACCACGTTCATCTGCACAAACAATAGTACGCAAGTATAAACACCGTGGGACCACGCTGCTGTCATACCTCTCAGGAAGGAGACATGTTCTGTCTCCTAGAGATGAATGTACTTTGGTGTGAAAAGTTCAAATCAATCCCAAAGCAACAGCAAAGGACCTTGTGAAGATGCTGGAGGAAACGAGTACAAGAGTATCTATATCCACAGTAAAACGAATCATATATCGACATAAGATGAAAGGCCGCTCAGCAAGGAAGAAGCCACTGCTCCAATACCGCCATTAAAAAAGCCAGACTACGGTTTGCAACTGGGGGGCTGGTGGGGGAGGGGTCTCAGTTGGTTAAGGGGCAGCTCTTGGGGAACTGTGTGGGGGATCTTGGAGGGCTGGTGGGGTGGGGTCTCAGATGGTTAAGGGGCAGCTCTTGGGGAACTGTGTGGGGGATCTTGGAGGGCTGGTGGGGTGGGGTCTCAGATGGTTAAGGGGCAGCTCTTGGGGAACTGTGTGGGGGGATCTTGGAGGGCTGGTGGCCTGGCGATTGGGAGCTTGGGCTGGTGGTTGATGGATTGCTGTTTCGGGTCCTCATTTTTGACCTTGTGGGAGATCTGTCGACGTGCCCGTGAGCAGGTTGTTGACCCTGGTTGCTTCTGTGTGTCGATCTGGATGATCTGTTAGATGACTAATGTGATGTAGTTGTTGAGCGGCTTCACTGCAAGTATTTTGGATCTTTTTTCAATATTCAACGGAAGAAAAAAACTTTTTTTTTTTAAACCTTTTTTTTTCTTTTTTTTTTCACCTTTATTTAACCAGGTAGGCTAGTTGAGAACACCTTTATTTAACCAGGTAGGCTAGTTGAGAACAAGTTCTCATTTGCAACTGCGACCTGGCCAAGATAAAGCATAGCAGTGTGAACAGACAACACAGAGTTACACATGGAGTAAACAATTAACAAGTCAATAACACAGTAGAAAAAAAAATGGGCAGTCTATATACAATGTGTGCAAAAGGCATGAGGAGGTAGGCGAATAATACAATTTTGCAGATTAACACTGGGGTGATAAATGATCAGATGGTCATGTACAGGTAGAGATATTGGTGTGCAAAAGAGCAGAAAAGTAAATAAATAAATTTAAAAAATAAAAAAACAGTATAAAAACAGTATGGGAATGAGGTAGGTGAAAATGGGTGGGCTATTTACCAATAGACTATGTACAGCTGCAGCGATCGGTTAGCTGCTCGGATAGCTGATGTTTGAAGTTGGTGAGGGAGATAAAAGTCTCCAACTTCAGCGATTTTTGCAGTTCGTTCCAGTCACAGGCAGCAGAGTACTGGAACGAAAGGCGGCCAAATGAGGTGTTGGCTTTAGGGATGATCAGTGAGATACACCTGCTGGAGCGTGTGCTACGGATGGGTGTTGCCATCGTGACCAGTGAACTGAGATAAGGCGGAGCTTTACCTAGCATGGACTTGTAGATGACCTGGAGCCAGTGGGTCTGGCGACGAATATGTAGCGAGGGCCAGCCGACTAGAGCATACAAGTCGCAGTGGTGGGTGGTATAAGGTGCTTTGGTGACAAAACGGATGGCACTATGATAGACTGCATCCAGTTTGCTGAGTAGAGTGTTGGAAGCCATTTTGTAGATGACATCGCCGAAATCGAGGATCGGTAGGATAGTCAGTTTTACTAGGGTAAGCTTGGCGGCGTGAGTGAAGGAGGCTTTGTTGCGGAATAGAAAGCCGACTCTTGATTTGATTTTCGATTGGAGATGTTTGATGTGAGTCTGGAAGGAGAGTTTGCAGTCTAGCCAGACACCTAGGTACTTATAGATGTCCACATATTCAAGGTCGGAACCATCCAGGGTGGTGATGCTAGTCGGGCATGCGGGTGCAGGCAGCGATCGGTTGAAAAGCATGCATTTGGTTTTACTCGCGTTTAAGAGCAGTTGGAGGCCACGGAAGGAGTGCTGTATGGCATTGAAGCTCGTTTGGAGGTTAGATAGCACAGTGTCCAATGACGGGCCGAAAGTATATAGAATGGTGTCGTCTGCGTAGAGGTGGATCAGGGAATCGCCCGCAGCAAGAGCAACATCATTGATATATACAGAGAAAAGAGTCGGCCCGAGAATTGAACCCTGTGGCACCCCCATAGAGACTGCCAGAGGACCGGACAGCATGCCCTCCGATTTGACACACTGAACTCTGTCTGCAAAGTAATTGGTGAACCAGGCAAGGCAGATCTGAAGTTAATGCATCTAATGAGTTAAATTGTCTGTCTCTGTGGTCAGGGCATTCTGGGACGTGGTGCTGGCCTTCCCCCTGGAGCTCCAGAAGAAGCTGCTCCATTTCTCAACAGGAAGTGACCGTGTCCCCGTGGGAGGAATGGCCGACCTCAACTTCAAGATCTCCAAGATTGATGCATCCACCGACTGGTTAGATACTGCAGATGTCCTCACTGTGTTCTTTCTTATTAATTGTAAACATTTTGAAAAGTACTGAAAACAGACCTCCTTTAATCATCTGCTATTGTCACATTTGATTTGTATAGAACAGCAACTTTGAACAAACGTGAATTCATCATTTGACCTTTTCTTCCTCTCCAGGTTGCCTATATCTCACACATGTTTCAACCAGATCTGCCTGCCAACATACAAAAATAAAAAAGAACTGAAGCAGAAGTTAACTATTGCCATTTCAAATGCAGAAGGGTTTGGACTGGAGTGAACTCTGATCTACAAAACACAATGGTGGAACTGTAATTTATCTTGTTTTGTGGTCAGTAGGGTGTGTACATTTGGATATGTTCAGACATGCTATTGGTATACCAGTAAGCTCTCCGCTTCAAATGTTCTTAGCAATTAACTTAACCAATCTGTTTGTATAGAAATATGAGTGAAACGTTATATTACAGGTAAAGCTTTTAGAGCACTTGTTTGTGCGCTCAATACCTTTGCCTTTTGGAAATCGAAATGGACATGGAAAAGGTTCTGTCCAGTCCAGTAACAATGAAGTAGTTTATTAAAGTAAGGGGTTGAATGTAGGTTAGATCCGGGCTGTTTTGGACTGTGATAAAATATCTAGACAGTCTGTCAGTACTGAGGTGTAGGTTCTTAGTGACAGAGCCCATCTCTCTTCCTGAACTGAGTACCTGTACTCTCTGTCTTTGACGAAAGCCTTTTCAGGCTTAAAATTGAACTCATTCTGAGACTGTTGGTAAATTATGAACACAGAGATTGTCTCCTTGGTATTTATACTAATATATTTTGTTGTCAGAGGTCTCAGTGGTTTTACAACATTTGGAAGAAGTTCCTGTTATTTGTGAGCAGACTTTTTAGACCATCCTTTCAGGATGTTTTAATGTAGAGCCTGAAAGGGAATCAAGCTTCAGTAGGGTTTAATCATGTTACAGTAGTTGTGCTGGTTTATGACCATTGTTAATGTGAGAACTTTGGGTATACCCCCCCCCCCCCCCCCAATTGTCGGTGATGCCTCTCGATACAGATCACGTCTAATACACTTGGTACATTTGGCATATTGTATGAAATGGTTACGAAACACTAATAGGATCATGATTGATATCAAGGCAAATAAGAGTTATTTGGACCTCACACACCTGCAGGTTAGAATGATGAAACGGGTGTATGATCGGGAACTATGTCATTTCATGCGGTTGTAAAGTGACACCTCTTGTGTCGTAGTAGTCAACTCACTCTCAGGATGTCCACATTTCATGTACTGTACGACTCTTCTGAAATGATGATCTTGATAAGAAAAATAAGGTATTTGTTAACGCAGTGGAAAGGTAAACTGCTTTATTATTTAAAAATGGATAGTGCATGGGTGACGGAGATAATTGAAATGGTGCAGTTTGAGGCCATGGAGCGGAAAGTGATGCGGGTGCTGGAGATGTGGGTCTGGGCAGGGGTGAAGTTGTGGATTTTTGTATGATGTTGTCGTTTGTATGTATATATTTTGTATTGTTTATCAAATAAAATATTTTTAAAAAGGCATTTGTTTAAACACATCCGTTATGTAAGTGTCACTCCTGTTTCATTTAGCTTCATAGTAACCAAGGTTAACAGGCTTAGAAGATCTTGCCTTAGATTTAGGCCTCCCTCGTCACGCTCTCCTCAGAGAATGGACACTTACAGAACAGAATGACTACCTGTGTTTCTGTCACGGGAGCAAGCTGTTATTTTGATTTATGGGCCCATGTCAGCTGTTTATCGTTCTCCCCAACAGTGAGAAAGTGAAGTTGAAATGCATACCACCAACTGTGATGTAATGGAAGTTGTTTCAAATATCAGCTTTGTCTTATAGACTAGACTGGACTATACTAACATCTTAAACAAATCTGGGACACTCAAATTAGTTTGATATTTTATGTTTGATATGGTTAGTGCTGATGTTGCTGATGTTGTACCCACTGTGACTATTAAAACCTCCCCTAACCAGAAACCATGGATTGATGGCAGCATTCGCGCAAAACTGAAAGCGCAAACCATCGCTTTTAATCATGCTATTCCCATTCCCATCGCAAAGGAAATCAAACAAGCAAAGCGTCAGTATAGAGACAAAGTAGAGTCGCAATTCAACGGCTCACACGCGAGATGTATGTGGCAGGGTCTACAGTCAATCACGGATTCCTTTTCCGTGGCCAATGTGAGTAAAACATCTAAACCTGTTAACCCTCACAAGGCTGCCCTGCAAAGATGGCATCCCTAGCCATGTCCTCAGAGCATGCGCAAACCAGCTGGCTGGTGTGTTTACGGACATATTCAATCAATCCCTATCCCGGGCTGCTGTCCCCACATGCTTCAAGATGGCCACCATTGTTCCTGTTCCCAAGAAAGCTAAGGTAACTGAACTAAATTACTATTGCCCCGTAGCACTCACTTCTGTCACCATGAAGTGCTTTGAGAGACTAGTCAAGGATCATATCACCTTCACTCTACCTGATACCCTAGACCCACTCCAATTTGCTTACCGCCCCAATAGGTCCACAGACGATGCAATCGCAATCACACAGCATACTGCCCTATCCCATCTGATCAAAAGGAATATGTAAGAATGCTGTTCATTGACTACAGCTCAGCAGTCAACACCATAGTCCAAATTCATCATTAAGCTGGAGGCCCTGGGTCTCAACCCCAACCTGTACAATTGGGTCCTGGACTTTCTGACGGTCCGCCCCCAAGTGGTGAAGGTAGGAAACAACATCTCCACCCCGCTGATCCTCAACACTGGGGCCCCACAAGGGTGCGTTCTCAGCCCTCTCCTGTACTCCCTGTTCACACATGACTGCACGGCCAGGCATGACTCCTACACCATCATTAAGTTTGCCGATGACACAACAGTGGTAGGCCTGCTCACTGACAACGACAAGACAGCCTATAGGGAGGAGGTCAGAGACCAGGCCGTGTGGTGCCAGGACAACAACCTCTACCTCAACGTGATCAAGACAGTAGAGATGATTGTGGACTACAGGAAAAAGAGGACCGAGCACGCCCCCATTCTCATCGACGGGGCTGTAGTGGAGCAGGTTGAGAGCTTCAAGTTATTTGGTGTCCACATCACCAACAAACTAACATGGTCCAAGCACACCTAGACAGTCCTGAAGAGGGCACGACAAAACCTACTCCCTCTCAGGAGACTGAATACATTTGTCACGGGTTCTCAGATCCTCAAAAGGTTCCACAGCTGCACCATGGAGAGCATCCTGACTGGCTGAATCACGGCCTGGTATGGCAACTGCTCGGCCTCCGACCGCAAGGCACTACATAAGGTAGTGCGAACGACCCAGTAGATCACTGGGTCCAAGCTTCCTGCCATCCAGGACCTCTATACCAGGCGGTGTCAGAGGAAGGCCCAGAAATTGTCAAAGACTCCAGCCATGCCCGTCATAGACTGTTCTCTCTGCTACCGGATGGCAAGTGATATCGAGGTCTAGGTCCAAGAGGCATCTAAACAGCTTCTACCCCCAAGCCATAAGACTCCTGAACATCTAATCAAATTGCTACCCAGACGATTTGTATTGCCCCCCCCTTTACACCGCTGCTACTCTCTGTTGTTACTATCTATGCAAAGTCACTTTAATAACTCTACCTACATGTACAACTAACCAGTGCCCCCGCACATTGACTCTGTACTGGTACCCCCATGTATATAGACTCATTATTTTATTGGTGCTCTTTAATTACTTGTTACTTTTATTTATTATTCTTATCCATATATTTTTTAACTGCATTGTTGGTTAGGGGCTCTAAGTAAGTATTTCACTGTAAGTTCTTTTCAGCGCATGTGACTTATACAATTTGATTTGATTTGATCTTCAACGTCACCGTCGGGCACTGGCACGCACGTTTTTTCATGGGACCTTTTGTGTGTAATTAAAAAATATTTAAAAAATGATGGGTATAATAGGAAATACCATAGGCATCTCCTGAGTTTCAAGGTTATGGAAGCTTACAATTTATCCTACCATTTCTACGGGTCTGCTGCCTGTTATGATTATTTTTATATGTGCATTTTCGTGTAACAGCTTAATTTCAATAATACTGTTTTTGTTTCTCAAAGTCAGTGTCACGTGGTTAATCATAAAAAAATCTTAAGTAAAATTGCAAAAGTTCTAATTCAACTAAGGGAAGAGCACCAGCCTCACATGGACACATTGTGATCCATTGGCTGTAAGTAAAATAATAGGCCTAAAGCCGACAAATAAAAACAGTAGATACAATCCTGATGAAAATTACGGTTCTTTCAATCACATTCATCTATACTCCGCGTGTCTGCCTTACTTTCCATCTGTCTTGACTGGAGCTATTCCTAGTGAAGTTCAGCATTATATCAACTAGCTTATTCCGGGCCCTCAGAGTTTCCTACGCCACTGAGCTCGGGACAGACAGGTGTTTTTTATGTTTCCACTGGATATATGGGATTATCAGATCATGATATTTTAATCTATCACACCGAGGATTGGTGATTATCGAGGAGGGAGTGTTGGAAAAAATGTTAAAATACTGAGGAACTATCATGCACAGTGGATGTTTTAAAAAACGGACTTGGTTGACTTACTGGTTGAGGTGAAGAAAAAAACGGAGAAACTCAGTTTATTAGTGGTGTGTTAATAAGACAGTCAGAAATCAAACATTGACAGATGGGCACTTTCCTACATATGCATGCATTCTGGAGAGAGACGCACCATATCTTTGCTACACACCCCTCCCCTCCTTCTTGATGCAACATTTTAAATGAACCTCGAGACACATTATCTTCATAAATATTTTAGACGCTTTTCATTGACAGCCGCAACTCAATCAGACCTATTGCCAGGCGCACTACCCAAATTGCGGTCTTCCCAAATAGGCATAGGCTACATTACACACTTGTAATTTGAAACAATCGATAGCTATTTAAAAAAAATCATATCTAATAATGCTCTGTGGCTAAATCGTGCTCCCGGGTGAAGTATTTTGAATGATTTCAGTTAAACAGGAGTAATTATATAATTTGGGCGAAACATTAGGGCAAACTTTAGGGCAATCCAGCATCATAACAGTGCACTGTGCGCTCGCCAACTTTCCTTTCCAATTCACAAGAGGCTCTGAAACCAGAGATCTGAATATAATGACAAGATGTTCATGTCTCCGCCCTAACAATGGGAGTCTTTGTCCCAAAGGTGGGAAGGCAGGCGACAAGTTTAGGTCTGTATATTATTCCAGTTGAAACGCAATGGGTATTTTGGGTTTATTCTGGACAGATTTTGGAGAGAGTGAGCCCTTTCGCTTCGCCTCTTCCTCTCTGCTGAAACTATGTCACCTGTCCTCTGAGCAGTGCAGAGATGCCATTTTGTTTTCTGTACTCCCATAGAGTCCTGGCTGAACACTGACCCAGCCTAGGGCCATCACAATAGGACGGAAATGATGAATGCTTCCACTTTTCAAACCATAAATGACATGCCTTTAGTGCAATGTAAACATTTCAGGGTCAAAAAAGTGTTTACACTGAGTCTTGGTGGCACTATTTTTTTGAATGCTCTAGTTTTGCTCAAGCATTAATATGTCAGTTAACCACAGTCTCTAAATGTAAAATGTTCTGAATGCTGTTTGGTACTGTACATGGTGTTCTTTCAGTGAGACAGATTCCATCACAGTAATTCTAACCATTCTGATGAAAATACTTGACAAAAAAGGTGGAATTAAGTCTACATAGTTGTGGAATATGAATCAATAGGTAATGGACATTTTACGACATATTGTTAACATACTGTATTTGGCATTGCCCATTTTTGATGCGTCCTTGAAGGATAATGAGGTCAATTTGTCAGGTGATGTTTGCATGATCAGGCGTTATCATTTGACATTTGGTGGTTTCACCTGCCAGCTGAGTCATCCGTTCTTCTGGGCATGACAGGGCACAAATCAATCTGTCACGGTTAAACAGATCAAAAGTCAAATGAATAGCCGTGATGAGATATTATTTGACGCGTTCACATCTGCAGTATTTAAACAGGGCAGCTTCTTTCCTCAGTAAAACTGAGTCCATCCTGGGGTATCCAACACCTGCACTAATCCTGTAGGATATGCGTAGGCTTTACACTTTCTTATTTTCTTCACAGAGACCTGCCCCACATAGATGGTGAGGTCTGGCTACAGGCTATGGCTGCTAACAGAGACTGGCTGTGTCCATCAACACCTTACTTCCTCCTTTCCTTGTTAGTCAAATCAAAGGAAATGGTATTTGTCACATGCACTGAATACAACTGGTGTAGACTTTGCCGTCAGACGGGTACTCACGAGCCCTTTCCCAACAATGCAGAGATAAAAAGTAAGAACAAAAAAATGTGTAACACAATAAAATAACAATAACGATATACAAGGAATACCGAGTCAATGGTCTCTCCTATCATTGCTATGCAGACGACACACAATTAATCTTCTCCTTTCCCCTTCTGATGACCAGGTGGCGAATCGTCTCTGCATGTCTGGCAGACATATCCGTGTGGATGACGGATCACCACCTCAAGCTACAAGGTAGATAAGTTAATTGAGGTAATGTGTACATGTAGGTTGGGGTAAAAGTAAAAGTGACTAGGCAATCAGGATTAGATAATAATAGCAGCAGTATAATGTGAAGCATGTGAAAAAGTGTGTATGTGTGTGTGTGTGTGTGTGTGTGTGTGGAGTCATTATGCATATGTGTGTTTTGATTGTGTGAGCGTATATAGTTGTATGTTGTCTACAGTACAGTGTATGTGTGTGTTGGAGTGTCAGTGTGTGGGTGAGTGTGTGTAGAGCCGGTGCAAGAGAGTCAGTGCAAACAAGAAGAGGGTCAATGCAAATAGTCAGAGTAACCATTTGATTAACCGTTCAGCAGTCTTATGACTTGGAAGTAGAAGATGTTCGGGAGCCTTTTGGTCCCAGACTTGGCGCTCTGGTACTGCTTACCGTGCGATAGCAGAGAGAACAGTCTATGACTGGGTGGCTGGAGTTTAAGACAATTTTGACTGCCTCTGACTGCCTTGTATAGAGGTCCTGGATGGCAGGGAGCTCGACCCAACTGATGTTCTCGGCCATACACATTACCTTCTCTAGCGCCTTACAGCCGGATACCAAGCAGTTGCCACACCAATAGAGATTGCGTCATCTGTGGATCTGTTGGGGTGGTATGCGAATTGGAGTGGGTCCAGGGTGTCTGGGAGGAGGATGTTGTTATGAGCCATGACCAGCCTTTATGGCTCAGATGTGAGTGCTACAGAGCGATAGTCATTTAGATAGGTTACCTCACCTTACGAGGATAACGGCACAGAGCCTCTTTCTAAAATGTTTTGTGAGATTGGAGAACACATTGGGAGGGATCTTAGACCATTCCTCTATATATAGTATTTCCATAGTCATTTAGACAGATTACCTTGGCATTCTTGGGCACAGGGATTATGGTGGTCTGCTTGAAACATGTAGGTATTTCATACTGGGTCAGGGAGAGCTTGAAAATGTCAGTGAAGATACTTGCTAGCTGGTCAGCGCATGCTTTGAGTACATGTCCTGGTAATCCGTCTGGCCCTGCGGCCTTGTGAATGTTAACCTGTTTAAAGTCGTTACTAACATCGACTACGGAGAACATGATTGCAGAGTCGTCCAGAACAGCTGGTGGTCTCATGCATGGTTCAGTGTTGCTAGCCTCGAAGCGTGGATAAAAAGCATTTAGCTCGCCTGGTAGGCTCACGTCACTGGGCAGTTTACGGCTGGGTTTCCCTTTGTAATCCGTGATAATTTGCAAGCCCTGCCACATCTGACGAGCATCAGAGCCAGTGTAGTAGGATTCGATCTTAGTCCTGTATTAACCATTTGTTTCCTCAGTTCCTTTCAAAACGCATCGGAGTAGAGCTTCCTAGGTCTCCCACTCAGACCTCCTCCTCGAATGGCCTTTGATAGGAAATGAAAAGGGACAACAGGGATGGAGGAAGCAAGGATTTAACAGCTAGTACATTTTCTGGCAGACCAGAGTGAACTGATGTGCAGTGGCTTGCCCTGGTTCTGTCTTCCTCATCCATCCAATCAGTTGGTTCGGGAGGCAATGCACCCACCCTGCTCAGTCCTATTCAGATCTCAGACCATGCAGAGCACTGGAGGGGGGTGAGAGAGAGGGGGAGGTCTCTTCTGTAAGGGAAATTAAACAGAGCTGCACATAGCTCATGGCTTCATCTACTCATCTCTGTGGCTAGAAGTGGCTGTTAGGGTTGAGAGAATAGGTAAGGCTATTGTACTAAGGATGTTGTTGTCCACAACAGTGTTCAGGTTTATTTTGTTACTTTGAACTGTTCTCGTGATCCGGCACATGGCATGTGGATGTGAGCACATGACACCTAAAGAACATATGATTGTTCTGAGCTTTTTTAGTGGACTTGTTTCCAACAGCCTTATCTGATGTGACAATGGCGCAGTGCGTGTTGCTTATCATGAGCGCTGGTGCCTGAAGTCTGTTCTGTCTTTTCAAGGAAAATATGCTTTCTGCACGCTGAACACTTGTTGCTCCAGCACAATGTGCACTTGTTTAATTTGTGAAATATAGATGCAATTCTGAAAAGGTTATGCTATTGCACCAAGACTTAGAAATGGTAACGAAGGCATACTGTGGGATACCTGTAGGTTGGTCCTATACATAGGGTTAGTGCTTTTATCTGACCACATGACCTAACCAGGAAAGACTCTGGGCCCTAACTATATAGCCCATAACTAGGACCTAGAGGTTTTAGTATCACTTTCTATGAAGCCCATATGCATTATACAGCATTATACTCATAATGCATAATGATAGAGTAATAATGCAATATAAGTATATTTATAGACACGCGTAAAAACTCATATAGACTCTTAATTCCATTTACAATACTCCTAATGCATTATAAGTATAATCATAATCACATGTAATATACAGCAACATAGTGCTTCATAATTGCTGGTCACTTGTTGCTCAAGGATCACACAGCATTATAATGACCATCAATGTGATGCATTTCAAATGTTTTTGTCAATGAGCAGCACATTATTGTTACTGCATTTGGTCTCCCGAGTGGCGCAGTGGTCTAAGGCACTGCATCTCAGTGCAAGAGGTGTCACTACAGTCCCCGGTTCAAATCCAGGCTGTATCACATCCAGCTGTAATTGGGAGGGCTGCGCACAATTGGCCCAGTGTCGTCTGGGTTTGGCCGGGGTAGGCCGTCATTGTAAATATAATAAATAAGAAGAAATGTCATTGTAAATAAGAATTTGTTCTTAACTGACTTACCTAGTTAAATAAAGGTTAAAAAAATCACAAGCTTTGTTATGGTGTGTTATAGCATACTTATAAGCCACTATAAAATTGCTTTAGGGGATACCTGTCAGAAGTTGATAGCTTCAGGTAACTGTCTAAGGCAGACACTTATAATACACCAGAGGTAGGCAACTAGACAATTTTTGTCGGAGTGGATGGTCGGGGGCCCGGAACAGAATTATAATAATTTGTACACTGCAAATTGACCACAACTCAGACCAAAAAATTCATTATATTTGAAAAAAAAAAAAAAGATTCTAATCAAATCAAAGTTTATTGGTTGCGTACACAGTTTAGCAGATGTTATAGCAGGTACAGCAAAATGGTTGTATTACTTGCTCCTAACAGTGCAGCAAAAAAGTACACAAGTAATAATCAAAAACTAGAAACAAAAATACACTGTATCAGTAATCCAAGTGTGATCTATGCGTATACAAACCAAAGATGTATTACTAAGTATGATATGTACAGCAGCATATATAATGCAGTGAGCTATCCCGAGAATCCAGTGTATAAATAAACAGTGTAACAAAATGCAATGTAGGCTACAGCAGTCGATATATTAGAATGAGCTATGTGAAGAATATAGTATATGAATACACAGTGTGAAAAATGGTATAAAAGAAACGGTTCAGTGTATGATATCTCTATATACATGGGACAGCAGCGTTGGCTGTGTGTGTGTGACAATCATTCAATACCTCGATTACATTGAGGCATTATCACATATGTCTCTTTTTTTTTTTTTGTGGGAAAATATTTGCTAAACTAAACATGTTTTTAGCTGAATTTAGTTTTTCACTAAAAACTTTGGGGGCAAAACAAAATCACTCGGCAGACTTTCAAGGTGGATTGTGGCGCCATCGAGGTAATCGTACCACAAAACTCTTAGAAGAACACCTGAGAGTAGTTGAATGGGAATACTGGCTTGCAAGAAATCACAGATACAAAAAATATAATGTGCATGAGTGTCAGTGACTTTGCACACATAGTGTAAGCTAAGGCCTTTCCCAATAAAAGTGAGAAAGCTCTGAGGAATTTCATCCTTACATCAAACCAAATCAAGCTTAATTTATATTGCACATTTCAGACATCAATGCATTGAAATGCCCTTCAAAGAAAAAAACATTTAAAAAAAAGACAAATAAAGACAAATAAATAAAAACAGAAATACACTATCGGTACAATAGTCTTTGGATACCCCATTCAAATTAGTTGATTCGGTTATTTCAGCTACACCCGTTGCTGACAGGTGTATAACATCGAGCACGCAGCCATGCAATCTCCATAGACAAACATTGGCAGTAGAATGGCCTTACTTAAGAGCTTAGTGACTTTCAACGTGGCACCATTTAAGGATGCCACCTTTCCAACAAGTCAGTTTGTCAAATTTCTGCACTGCTAGAGCTGCCCCGGTCAACTGTAAGTGCTGTTATTGTGAAGTGGAAATGTCTAGGAGCAACAATGGCTCAGCCACAAAGTGGTAGGCCACACAAGCTCACAGAACGGGACCGCCAAGTGCTGAGGCGCGTAAAAATCGTCTGTCCTTGATTGCAACACTCACTACCGAGTTCCAAACTGCCTCTGGAAGCAACGTCAGCACAATAACTGTTCATTGGGAGCTTCATGAAATGGATTTCCAAGGCCAAGCAGCCGCACATAAGCCTAAGATCACCATGCGCAATGCCAAGCGTCGGCTGGAGTGGTGTAAAGCTCGCTGCCATTGGACTCTGGAGCAGTGGAAACGCGTTCTCTGGACTGATGAATCAATCTTCACCATCTGGCAGTCCGATGGACAAATCTGGGTTTGGTGGATGCCAGGGGAACTCTACCTGCCCGAGTGCATAGTGCCAACCTTAAAGTTTGGTGGAGGAGGAATAATGGTCTGGGGCTGTTTTTCATTGTTCGGGCTAGGCCCCTTACTTCCAGTGAAGGGAAATCTAGACTATTCTGTGCTTCCAACTTTGTGGCAACAGTTTGGGGAAGGCCCTTTCCTGTTTCAGCATGACAATGCCCCCATGCACAAAGCGAGGTCCATACAGAAATGGTTTGTCGAGATCGATGTGGAAGAACTTGACTGGCCTGCACAGAGCCCTGACCTCAACCCCATTGAACATCTTTAGGATGAATTGGAATGCCGACTGCGAGCTAGGCCTAACCGCCCAACATCCGTGTCTGCCCTCACTAATGCTCTTGTGGCTGAAAGGAAGCAAGTCCCGGTAGCAATGTTCCAACATCTAGTGGAAAGCCTTCCCAGAAGAGTGGAGGCTGTCATCGCAGCAAGGGGGACCAACTCCACATTAATGCCCATGATTTTGGAATGAGATGTTCGACGAGCAGGTGTCCACATACTTTGGATCATGCAGGGCATTTACTACATAACAAACATACTGTAAGAGGATAAAAAACAAAAGAATACCAATAAAAACGGGAGTGAAAAAATATCACCCTAAGGAAAAGCAATGCTAAAAAGGTGTGTTTTAAGACATCTTTTAAATATGTCCACAGTTTCGGCCCCCTCAGGTTCTATGGCAGGCTATTCCAGAGACAGGGGGCAAAGGAATAAAAGGCTGATCTCCATGCCTCTTGGTCCTAGGCTTTGGGATAGTTAAAAGGCCAGTGCCAGAGGACCTGAGGGACCTATTGGATACTTACCTTAAAAGCATGTCTGATATGTATTGGGGTGCACAATCGTGAATCGATTTAAAAACTAATAGAATTACCTTCAAATGAATTCTCAAACTTGCAGGCAGCCAGTGCAGAGACTTTAAAACTGGTGTAATGTGTGCTCTCTGTCTGGTCTTGGTCAGTACCCGTGCTGCAGCATTCTGTATGTTTTGCAGTTGAGCAATGACTTTCAGACAGGAGATCATTACAGTAGTCAAGCTTGCTTGTAATAAAAGCATGGATGAGGCTCTCTTTATCAGCCTGAGATAGAAACGTCCGCACCGTGGCAATGTTCCACAGGTGGTAAAAAGCTACATTGGTTACAAACCTAATGTGTGATTCGAAATTGAGGTCAGAATCTAAAATGACACCTAGGTTTTTTACCTGGTGTTTCATCTTTATTGCCTGTGAATTCAAATGTGCGGCCAGATTCTCCCCCTGTGCTTTGGGCTCCAATAAAAAGTACCTCAGTCTTGTCTTGAATTAGCTGGAGGAAGTTGTGAGACATCCCGTATTAAAATCACTAATACAGTCTAATAATTTAGCTGTGGAGCAAACATTTTCTCCATGACACAGAAAATCAATGCCGTCTGGTTGGTTGGTGGAAATCATAATCAGATAAACAACTTTTTAATCTTACACCCCAATGGCCTTGAGACTTTTTTTTATATCAAGTTGTTATGGAAACCATATTTGAAAACAGTTATGGCCAAGTTTCAGCCTCCTGGCATGAAAATATAGCTCTATGGCCAAGCACACCAGTGGTCTGAGTCTATTCTCTCTGCTACTGCACGGCAAGCGGTACCAATTTGCAAATAAATTCATAAAACATCCTACAATGTGATTTTCAGGATTTTTTTTCTAATTTTGTCTGTCATAGTTGAAGTGTACCTATGCTGAAAATTACAGGCCTCTCTCATCTTTTTAAGTGGGAGAACTTGCACAATTTGTGGCTGACTAAATACTTTTTTGCCCCACTGTATGTCCAGTACATAGATACCTCAATTACCTCGTACCCCTGCACATCGACTCAGTACCGGTACTCCCTGTGTATAGCCATGTTATTTTCTACTCCCTATAGATAGCCATGTTATTTTTACTCTTTATTTGTATTTATTTTTCACTGTGTCACTATATCCATATATATATATTTTTAAATCTTTAATCTATTTTTTTATCTTTAACTCTGCATTGTTGGAAAAGGACCCCTAAGTAAGCATTTCACTTTTATTCTAAACCTGTTGTCTATGAAGCATGTGACAAATAACATTTGATTGATTGATTGATATGGAAAGGTATTGAAAACAGGGCTGTCAATCATTTTGAACCCTATCTTTTTGTGATTTGTTTTATTACTTGTTAAACAGAATCTCTTTCACCGAGCAATTGTATTAAAATAAAACAATATAATTTCTCATTTTTTAAGCATACAATACACAGTTGAAGTCGGAAGTTTACATACACTTAGGTTGGAGTTATTAAAACTCATTTTTCAACCACTCCACACATTTCTTGTTAACAAACTACAGTTTTGGCAAGTCGGTTAGGACATCTACTTTGTGCAGGACACAAGTAATTTTTCCAACAATTGTTTATAGACAGATTATTTCACTTTTAATTCACTGTATCACAATTCCAGTTGGTCAAAATTTACATACACTAAGTTGACTGTGCCTTTAAACTGCTCAGAAAATTCCCAAAAACTTTGTCATGGCTTTAAAAGCTTCTGATAGGCTTATTGACATCATTTGAGTCAATTGGAGGTGCACCTGTGGATGTATTTCATGTAGTACCTTCAAACTCAGTGCCTCTTTGCTTGAAATCATGGGAAAATCAAAAGAAATCAGCCAAGATTTCTGAAAAATTATTGTAGACCTCCACAAGTCTGGTTCATCATTGGGAGCAATTTTCAAATGCCTGAAGGTATCACGTTCATCTTTACAAACAATAGTATGCAAGTGTAAACACCATGGGACCATGCAGCCGTCATACCACTCAGGAAGGCGGTGCGAAAAGTTCAAATCAACCCCAGAACAACAGCAAAGGACCTTGTGAAGATGCTGAAGGAAACAGGTACAAAAGTATCTATATCCAAAGTAAAACGAGTCCTATATCGACATATCCCGAAAGGCCGCCCGGCAAGGAAGAAGCCACTGCTCCAAAATCACCGTTAAAAGAGCCAGACTATGGTTTGCAACTGCACATGAGGACAAAGATCGTATTTTGGGGGGAAATGTCCTCTGGTCTGATGAAACAAAAATATAACTGTTTGGCCATAATAAGCATCATTATGTTTGGAGGAAAAAGGGGGAGGCTTGTAAGCCGAAGAACACCATCCCAACCGTGAATTACGGGGGTGGCAGCATCATGTTGTGGGGGTGCTTTGAGATTGGTGCACTTCACAAAATAGATGACATCATGAGGGAGGAAAATTGTAGATATTTTGAAGTAACATCTCTAGACATCAGTCAGGAAGTTATAGCTTGGTCTCAAATGGGTCTTCCAAATGGACAATGACCCCAAGCGTACATCCAAAGTTGTGCCAAAATGGCTTAAGGACAACAAAGTCCAGGTATTGGATTGGCCACCACAAAGCACTGACCTCAATCCTATTTGTGGGCAGAACTGAAAAGGTGTGTGTGAGCAAGGAGGCCTACAAACCTGACTCAGTTACACCAGCTCTGTCAGGAGGAATGGGCCAAAATTCTCCCAACTTATTGTGGGAAGCTTGTGGAAGGCTACCTGAAACGTTTGACCCAAGTTCAACAATTTAAAGGCAATGCTAATCAAATATTAATTGAGTTTATGTAAACTTCTGACCCACTGGGAATGTGATGAAAGAAATAAAGCTGAAATAAATAATTCTCTTTCTATTATTCTGACATTTCACATTCTTAAAATAAAGTGCTGATCCTAACTGACCTAAGACAGGGAATTTTTACTAGGATTAAATGTCAGGAATTGTGAAAAACTGAGTTTAAATGTATTTGCCTAAGGTGTATGTAAACTTCCCGACTTCAACTGTAGCTCAGAATTTGTATTACTTATCTTATACAGTACTACAACACATGCGCCACACTGACCTTCAACATGGGGGCCCCTCAGGGGTGCGTGCTTAGTCTCCTCTTGTACTCCCTGTTCACCCATGACTGCGTAGCCACAAACAACTCCAACACCATCATTAAGTTTGCCAACGACACAACAGTGGTAGGCCTGATCACAATGACAATGAGACAGCCTATAGCAAATAGGGTCAGAGACCTGCCAGTGTCAGTAAGACAAAGGAGCTGATCGTGGACTACAGAAAATTAGCTGTGGTGGAGTGGGTTGAGAGCTTCAAGTTCCTCTGTGTCCACATCACTAAGGATCTACCATGGTCCAAACACACCAACACAGTCATGAAGAGAGCCCGACAATTCCTCTTCTCCCCTCAGCAGGCTGAAGAAAAAGTTAAACAGCTCCACCATCGACAGCATCTTGACTGGCTGCATTGCCCCTTGGTATGGCAACTGCTTGGCATCCGACCGCAAGGCGCTACAGAGGGTAGCGAGTATGGCCCAGTACAGCACTGGGGCCGAGCTTCCTGCCATCCAGGATCTCTATACCAGGTGGTGTCAGAGGTAGGCCCAGAAAATTGTTAAAAACTCCAGGCACCCAAGCCACAGACTATTCTCTCTGCTACCGCATGGCAAGTGGTACCAATCCCCCAAGTCTGGAACCAACAAGACCCTGAACAGCTTCTACCCCCAAGCCTTAAGACTTCTAAACAAGATTGCTAAATAGCCAATAAAACGGCTACCTGCATTGAACCTTTTTGCACTAACTCTCTTGCACTGACTCTGTGCACACACTGGACTCTACTCACACACTCACACATACTTACACTGACAACCCAACACACACACACACACGCACATAAACACACACACACACACACACACACACACACGAGAAGAGGTATTCGGAGTGGGCCTCTAGTCCGACTCAGGAGGAAGACACGCTATCCACCGCTTCCAAGTATATTACTCACTAATGTTCAGTCTCTGGACAATAAAGTAGACAAGCTCAGGGCGAGGATCTCCTTCCAGAGAGACATCAGGGACTGTAAGATACTCTGTTTCACAGAATTATGGCTCTCCCTGGATATTCTGTCTCTGTCCATGAAGCCAGCTGGGTTCTCAGTACATGGCAGACAGGAATAAAGAACTCTCCAGGAAGAAGAAAGGCTGTGGTGTATGTTTCATGATCAACCACTCATGGTGTGATTGTGATAACATACAGAAACTCAAGTCCTTTTGTTCGCCTGACCTAGAATATCTCACAATCAGATGCCGGCCGTATTACCTCGCCAAATAATTATCTTCGGTTATAGTCACAGCCGTGTATATTCCCCTTCAAGCCAATACCACGACGGCCCTCAAGGAACTACACTGGACTTATGCAAACAGGAAACCACATATCCTGAGGCAACATTTATTGCAGCTGTGGACTTTAACCAAGCAAATTTGAGGAAAACGCTACAAAAGTTCTATCAACACATTGACTGTAGTACTCGGCTGGGAAAACACTCGACTACTGCTATTCTCTCTTCCTGGATGCCTACAAGCCCCCCACCCCCACCCTTCAACAAATCAGATCACGACTCCATTTTGCTCCTCCTTTCCTATAGGCAGACCCTCAAACAGTAAGTACCCGTGCTAAGGTCTATTCAACACTTGTCTGACCAATCGGAATCCAGGCTTCAAGATTGTTGTTCAAGTGGACTGGGATATGTTCTGGGTAGCCTTGGATAATAACATTGATGTATACATGGACATGGTGACTTAGTTCATCAGGAAGTGTATAGGGGATGTAGTTCCCACTATGACTATTAAAAACCTACTCAAAACAGAAACTGCGGTGGCAGCAGATGGCAGCATTCACATTAAACTGAAAGTGCGGAGAGCCACATTAAACCATGAAAAGGTGACTGGGAATATGGCAGAATACAAACAGTGTAGTTATTCCCTCCGTAAGGCAATCAAACAGGTAAAACATTGGTGCAGAGACAAAGTGGTGTCGCAACTCAATGGTCTCAAGGGTCTACAGACAATCACGGATTACAAAGGGAAAACCAGCCACGTTGCGGACACCGACGTCTTGCTCTCGGACAGGCTAAACACCTTCTTTGCCCGCTTTGAGGATAACACAGTGCCATAGACACGGCCCGCTCCCAAGGAATGTGGTTACTCGTTCTCCGTGGCCGACGTGAGTAAGACATTTAAGCATGTTAACCCTCGCAAGGCTGATGGCTCAGACGGCATCCCTAGCTGCGTCCTGAGAGCATGCGCAGACCAGCTGGCTGGAGTGTTTATGGACATATTCAATCTCTCCATATCCCAGTCTGCTGTCCCCACTTCCGGCGCCGACAGAGATGGCCGCCTCGCTTCGCGTTCCTAGGAAACTATGCAGTTTTTTGTTTTTTACGTGTTATTTCTTACATTAGTACCCCAGGTCATCTTAGGTTTCATTACATACAGTCGAGAAGAACTACTGAATATAAGATCAGCGTCAACTCACCATCAGTACGACCAAGAATATGTTTTCCGCGACGCGGATCCTGTGTTCTGCCATACAAACAGGCCAACGGAATTGATTCCAGGCAGCGACCCCAAAAAACGACTTCGTAAAAGAGGGAAACGTAGCGGTCTTCTGGTCAGACTCCGGACACGGGCACATTGTGCACCACTCCCTAGCATTCTTCTTGCCAATGTCCAGTCTCTTGACAACAAGGTTGATGAAATCCGAGCAAGGGTAGCATTCCAGAGGGACATCAGAGACTGTAACGTTCTCTGCTTCACGGAAACATGGCTCACTGGAGAGACGCTATCCGGGGCGGTGCAGCCAACGGGTTTCTCCACGCATCGCGCCGACAGAAACAAACATCTTTCTGGTAAGAAGAGTGGCGGGGGCGTATGCCTCATGACTAACGAGACATGGTGTGATGAAGGAAACATACAGGAACTCAAAATCCTTCTGTTCACCTGATTTAGAATTCCTCACAATCAAATGTAGACCGCATTATCTACCAAGAGAATTCTCTTCGATTATAATCACAGCCGTATATATCCCCCCCCAAGCAGACACATCGATGGCTCTGAACAAACTTTATTTAACTCTTTGCAAACTGGAAACCAGTTATCCGGAGGCTGCATTCATTGTAGCTGGGGATTTTAACAAAGCTAATCTGAAAACAAGACTCCCTAAATTTTATCAGCATATCGATTGCGCAACCAGGGGTGGTAAAACCCTGGATCATTGTTACTCTAACTTCCGTGACGCATATAAGGCCCTGCCCCGCCCCCCTTTCGGAAAAGCTGACCACGACTCCATTTTGTTGATCCCTGCCTACAGACAGAAACTTAAACAAGAGGCTCCCACGCTGAGGTCTGTCCAACGCTGGTCCGACCAAGCTGACTCCACACTCCAAGACTGCTTCCATCACGTGGACTGGGACATGTTTCGTATTGCGTCAGATAACAATATTGACAAATACGCTGATTCGGTGTGCAAGTTCATTAGAACGTGCGTTGAAGATGTCGTTCCCATAGCAACGATGAAAACATTCCCTAACCAGAAACCGTGGATTGATGGCAGCATTCGCGTGAAACTGAAAGCGCGAACCACTGCTTTTAATCAGGGCAAGGTGTCTGGTAACATGACCGAATACAAACAGTGCAGCTATTCCCTCCGCAAGGCTATCAAACAAGCTAAGCGTCAGTACAGAGACAAAGTAGAATCTCAATTCAACGGCTCAGACACAAGAGGCATGTGGCAGGGTCTACAGTCAATCACCGACTAGAAGAAGAAACCCAGCCCAGTCACGGACCAGGATGTCTTGCTCCCAGGCATACTAAATAACTTTTTTGCCCGCTTTGAGGACAATACAGTGCCACTGACACGGCCTGCAACGAAAACATGCGGTCTTTCCTTCACTGCAGCCGAGGTGAGTAAGACATTTAAACGTGTTAACCCTCGCAAGGCTGCAGGCCCAGACGGCATCCCCAGCCGCGCCCTCAGAGCATGCGCAGACCAGCTGGCCGGTGTGTTTACGGACATATTCAATCAATCCCTATACCAGTCTGCTGTTCCCACATGCTTCAAGTTGGCCACCATTGTTCCTGTTCCCAAGAAAGCTAAGGTAACTGAGCTAAACGACTACCGCCCCGTAGCACTCACTTCCGTCATCATGAGAGACTAGTCAAGGACCATATCACCTCCACCCTACCTGACACCCTAGACCCACTCCAATTTGCTTACCGCCCAAATAGGTCCACATACGATGCAATCTCAACCACACTGCACACTGCCCTAACCCATCTGGACAAGAGGAATACCTATGTGAGAATGCTGTTCATCGACTACAGCTCGGCATTCAACACCATAGTACCCTCCAAGCTCGTCATCAAGCTTGAGGCACTAGGTCTTGACCCCGCCCTGTGCAACTGGGTACTGGACTTCCTGACGGGCCG